>NC_134486.1:229184657-229390409 GCF_040206685.1 Ascaphus truei | reverse complement strand
AGAGAGGGTGTGGGGGAGAGAGAGAGGGTGTGGGGAGGAGAGAGAGGGTGTGGGGGAAAGAGAGAGTGTGGGGGAAAGAGAGAGTGTGGGGGGAGAGACACAGAGGGGAGAAACGGTGGGTGACACACAGAGGGTGGGTGATACACAGAGAGGGTGACTGACTGGGGGGGGGGGTGACTGACTGGGGGGGTGGTGACTGACTGGGGGGGTGGTGACTGACTGGGGGGGTGGTGACTGACTGGGGGGGTGGTGACTGACTGGGGGGGTGGTGACTGATTGGGGGGGTGGTGACTGATTGGGGGGGTACCTCTGGTGTCACACACATACACATGCTCCCATACACACATACACTTGCTCCCATACACATGCTCCCATACACATACACTTGCTCCCATACACTTGCTCCCATACACATACACACATACACTTGCTCCCATACACATACACACATACACATGCTCCCATACACATACACACATACACTTGCTCACACACACACGGGGGGGGGGGGAAGGAAAGGCCACGACCAGCACCACCACCACGCTCCTCCCCCACCCACCCCCCGCTCGTGGGGGGGGGACAGGCCGACACCCCCCCCCCCCATACCTCACGCGGGCATATTGGAAGCTTTGGGGAGGCAGGGTGAGTGGGAGGCACGTGGCGAGGTATCCCCCAGGGGACAGTCAGCCCCGCAGTGGCCGCCACTACCCTGCTCTTCTCGCCGGCATGTCTTCACAGTGCGCGGCCAAGCAGCTTTGCAGACTGCTTCTTCCCCCCAGCCCGTGGCGGCATGAAGCTAGCTGGCGGGGAGGCGGCAGGGTAGGTGGGAGTCACGTGGTTAGGGCAGAGTCCCCCCCCTCCGCACGCCAACCGGGCTGCAAGCAGTGGGGACCTCCCGCCCGGGGCAGCGATCGGTGGATCGAAGGGGACAGGAGCAGGGGACAGGCGGAGGGGAAGGGGACAGGAGCAGGGGACAGGAGGGGAAGGGGACAGGAGCAGAAGAAGGGGACAGGAGGAGGGGAAGGGGACAGGAGCAGGGGACGGGGACAGGAGGAGGGGACAGGAGAGCTGCCGCGGTGGGGAGTAGGGAGCCATGTAGGGACCAGGGGGATCGCAGGGAAGGAGCAGAGGGGACGCAGCATGGCGTGTACTTACTCTTGATGTCCGGGCAGAAAGAATGGCTGCTCGTTGGGGGCGGGCTCATATAGAGCCTGGCCGCGCGCCCACAAATCCTGGGAGCGCGCGCCAAACAGCAGTCAGGTAGGGAGTTTTTTTTTTTTTTTTTTTTTTTTAAGCTTGAGCAGGGAAATTTCAGCGCGAACGGGGGAAATTTAAAAAAAAAACACGTGTGCTGCTTGGGCCAATGTTTACTCGTCTGGGGGTTAAATCCACCCGCCCCGGGCGAGTAAATGTATAGGATTGTCGAACACTGTATATATATATATATATATATATTTATATACAGTATATATCTAAATATATTTAACAATATATTGTGTGATGTATATATATATATATATGTGTGTGTGTGTATATATATATATGTGTGTGTGTGTGTGTATATATATAACTGTAAATATTACTGTATGCTCATTTGCATGTCTTAGACAGGTCTGCAACCCTGTCTTTCCCCATTATCGCCCAGCATACAGCGCTTCCACTGCAGCAAGGGATTCTGGGAAATGACATGCAAATGAGCACTCAGTGCCACCTTTTGTCTCAAGCTCATATATATATATATATATATACATATACAGTGTTTGACAATTATATACATTTACATGCCCGGGGCGTGTGGATTTAACCCCCGGGCGAGTAAATATTGGCCCAAGCAGCACACGTGTGTTTTTTAAATTTCCCGCGCTCGCGCTGCTGTTTTTCCCACGCTGGAGAAAAAAAAAAAAGCCGGAGGCGGGTTCATGTTGTTGGGGGAGATTACCCCGCCTCCGGCTCTCTGAGCTACTTTCCGTCCTCAGCGCTTCCACTCCTCCCCCTTCCGGCAGCCAGCCCCTTCCATGCCTGTCTGCCTCAGGCCCTTGCAGGGACATCTGTCGCCCCCCCCTCCCATCGGGCCATCCCCCCCACCCCAATCTCTCCCGGCCTCAGTGACCCCAGTCACCCCAATCTCTCCCGGCCTGCGTGACCCCCCCTCACCCCAATCTCTCCCGGCCTCAGTGACCCCCCTCACCCCAATCTCTCCCGGCCTCCGTGACCCCCCCCTCACCCCAATCTCTCCCAGTCTCCGTGACCCCCCTCTCACCCCAATCTCTCCCGGCCTCCGTGACCCCCCTCACCCTAATCTCTCCCGGCCTCCGTGACCCCCCCTCACCCCAATCTCTCCTGGCCTCCGTGACCCCCCCCCGACACCCCAATCTCCCCCCCGACACCCATGACCCCCCCGACAAACTAATCTCCCCCCAACACCCGTGACACCCCCGACACCCCAAATCTCCCCACTCACTCCCGATCTCACCTCCAACTCCGTGTCCCCGGCCTCCGGTGACCTTCCGCATCCCTAGCCCCCCACTCCTCTCTCCCCTGTGTCTGGATCCCTCACTGCCACCCGGTGACCCGCAGCGACAGCCGCCGAGGCCGAGGGCGACACCCGGCCGGCCGCTTACTCGGCTGTCACAGAGACCGGAGACCACAGAGATCCACGGTGAGTAAGGGGGGGGAGAAAGAGTGTGTGTAGGGGGGGAGAGAGAGTGTGTGTGTCGGGGGAGAGTGTGTGTGTGCGTGTAGGGGGGAGAGTGTGTGTGTGTGTGTGTGTGTAGGGGGGAGAGAGTGTGTGTGTGTATATGTGTGTGTGTGTGTGTGTGTGTGTGTGTATATGTGTGTGTTTATGTATATATGTGGGAGTGTGTGTGTGTATATATGTGGGAGTGTGTGTGTGTGTATATGTGGGAGTGTGTGTGTGTATATGTGGGAGTGTGTGTATATATGTGGGAGTGTGTGTATATATGTGGGAGTGTGTGTATATATGTGGGAGTGTGTGTATATATGTGGAGTGTGTGTATATATTTGGGAGTGTGTGTATATATGTGGGAGTGTGTGTATATATGTGGGAGTGTGTGTATATATGTGGGAGTGTGTGTATATATGTGGGAGTGTGTGTATATACTGCACCGACACACTTTATTCGAGCAAATGCCCAGTTTGTACCTGGCAGATACCTGGAATCCGCCGCTGCTCACCTCTTGCATGCTTCGTTGCGTTTGCCTTCCCAGCCACGGTTCATGCCTGGCTGACGGTGGCCTGATCTGTTAAATGATAATGAGAAGGATTTACTAGGCTGCAATGTTTCGCTTGTCCACCAGATGGCATAAACTCATGACTTAAGTAATGTGTGGGCTTTGCAGTTGTTTCATTTAAAAAAGATACTTTACCCCAGTACAGTATGCTATTGTAACTTGCCCTTGAAATTGAAGGAAGACGTTGCAAAAATGTATCAATTTAGGTTTACATACTGTATTAAATAAAGACAAAGACCATTTTAGCTTACACTATTCTCCAGAGACATGAGTGTTCAAATGCAGCCCGTGTTCCAAAAACCTGACAGAAGTTATGCTTATTTGATATGGGCCGCTATTAATGCAACAGAGGATAAGATGGCAACAGTTGTTCAAATTTATCAGTA
This sequence comes from Ascaphus truei, assembly GCF_040206685.1. Taxonomy (NCBI): domain Eukaryota; kingdom Metazoa; phylum Chordata; class Amphibia; order Anura; family Ascaphidae; genus Ascaphus; species Ascaphus truei. The sequence continues at coordinate 229,386,772 of NC_134486.1, read as the reverse complement.
TTTCATCGAAAACTATGACTTTTACAGATTTTCTCCAACTCCTCATTTGTGGAAGCGGGCAATAAGGAAAAAGTTATGTAGTGACCCCTGTTTTCACCGTATTGAGCCCCAATTTGTTGGAGGGTATTGGTGTGTGTCACAGGGTTTTTCCCGTATCTATGATCATGGAGGCGGCAAAAGGCGAAGGGTCGTTTTAAAACCAAATAAGAAGCGACAGTCCCTGCCAAGCAGTGCGCCAGAACCAGAACCAGCACCAGCACCAGCACCAGCACCAGCTTCTAATGATGGTCCCGCCGTCAGTGACAACCCTGAGATGGATTTCGCAGCCAGTTTTGATGAAGCTTGCATGTACCTAAGCGATTTCCCGCTGACTACAGGTGGGCTAGTCCCTCTGCAAACTATCGACGTGGGTGATGATGAAAGCTGGACTGGCAGTGGCCCGGCGACGGCGCAAGCTGAATGGGAAATTCAGTAATACAGTATGGTGAGTACTATTATTTTGGTGGGGCAGGCTGGGTACTTCCTTAGGGGGCTGACCATTACTGTACAGTACATTAAAACTTTTCATTTTGTTTTTCCTCAGAAAAGAAAACGGCTAATGGGGGGATTTCGATGGATAATATTGTGCTGTACAGTACAGTATGCTGATGTTTTCCGGCCGAAGAGTATACTGTGTAATAAACCCGAATAAATAAAACTATGCATTTATTCTACAGTACATGTTCAGTAAATTACTGCACATACTGGGGGCGAGATGTGTTTGCAGCAGAGAGAGATTTAATAATATTGTACAGTGAGCAGGGGGTTCCCTGAGCCAGAAATTAATGCTCATGGACCCCCCCCTGCTCCTGATCAATATTATTAAAAATACGGAAAATGCTGCGTCATTAGCATAGCGGATAGCCGCTAAGGCAATGAAGGGGTTAACCCACCGTGCCCGCTTTATTGTGTGTAGTGGGGATGGGTGAGGAGAGGTATTTGGCCCTTGGTGTGAGTTTAGGACTTGCGGGAGGGGGGGGGGGGGGTTGCGGGTGCACTTAACCCCTTCACGACCGTAGCAGTTAATACCGCTACGGTCATGAAGGGGTTAAGCCCTCCCGCTACCCCCCCCCCTCGCAAGCCCTCCCCAACCATCGTTGGGGCTAATACCCCATTCACCCACCCTCCCGCTACCCACAATAAAAAAATACACACACAGCAGCCGCCAAAAAATAAATAAATAAATAAATAAATATAAATAAATAAATAAATAAATGACAATAAATACATTTGAAATACATTTTTATTGATAGTGTAGATGTGCAGGGGGTCTCCGGAGCTGAATCGCGTTGGTTTTAGGTCTGGGGACCCCGTGCCCCCCGAGATACAGGCCCCTTTAGGGGGTGCCGGTATCCCTCTGCTTGGTTTAAAGGGCCCAATCACGTGATCGCGGCCTGTAAACCAAGCAGAGCAGAGGGATACCGGCACCCCCTAAAGGGGCCTGTATCTCGGGGGGCACGGGGTCCCCAGACCTGAAACCTGTGCGCTTCTGCTCTGGAGACCCTCTGCACATGTACAGTATCAATAAAACACATACAATATACAGTATAAATAAACACTCGTTCTTTACCTTAGCGTCTATGCGCTATGGTAAAGAAGCATCATTTGTGTATTTTAATAATATTGTACAGTTAGCAGGGGGGTCCCTGAGCCAGAAATTAATGCTCAGGGACCCCCCCCCCCTGCTCCTGATCAATATTATTAAAAATACGGAAAATGCTGCGTCATTAGCATAGCGGATAGCCGCTAAGGCAATGAAGGGGTTAAGGCATAATAAACAATTAATAAAGTACATTCAATACATATTTTTCACGTCTGTGTTAAAACTCCCTGCCTTCTCTCTAATCTATGTAAAACCCCCTCCCCCTATTCTCGCTTTTAAAACTCCCTGCCTTCTCTCTAATCTATGTAAAACCCCCTCCCCCTATCCCCCTATTGTGTGTGTGCGTTAAGCTTCCCTGCAATCTATGTAAAAAAACCTCCCCCTATTGTGTGTGTGTGTTAAATCTGCCTGGCCTGTGTTTCTGAGTGCTGAGTGCTTTGCGTTAAAGGCCCCGATCACGTGATCGCGGCCTGTAAACCAAGCAGAGCAGAGGGATACCGGCACCCCCTAAAGGGGCCTGTATCTCGGGGGGCACGGGGTCCCCAGACCTGAAACCTGTGCGCTTCAGCTCCGTAGACCCCCTGCACATCTACACTATCAATAAAAATGTATTTCAAATGTATTTATTGTCATTTATTTATTTACATTTATTTATTAATTGTGCTGCTGCTGCAAGTCCTAAACTCACACCAAGGGCCAAACACCCCCCTCACCCCCAATAAAAAAAATTCACGCACAGCAGCCCCACAATTAATAAATAAATCTAAATAAATAAATACATGAAGAGAAATAAATATATACTGTACAGTATATACTGTATATATACTGGATATATATATATACATTATACAGTATATATAATAACAATCCCTATACAGTACATATACAGTATATACTGTGTACAGTTTATATATACTGTATATATATATATATATATATATATATATATATATATATATAAATATATATATATATATATATATATATATATATATATATATATACTGTATATATATATATATATATATACTGTATAGTATACAGTATACAGTATATATACACAGATGATGAACCAATATACAAATACAGTACATGTAGAATGGTTATCAAAATCATACTGTCCTACAAATAACGCATCTCTATACAGTACAGACAATAATAATAATAATCCATTTAATAATCCTAACTGATTTTACAATATAAAACATAACATTCCAATCCACACAGTACATTGCATTTACATTGTATACTGTAAATGATGCATAGCATTAAATCTATGCACCATATACTGTACATTCTGCAAATGAATGTTAACAATATAATTGCAAGCTACTCTACCAGTAAATACAAACACTTCCAAACAAGTCAACTACAGTATTTTAACCAATCAAGTAAACCAAAATCAATATATACTGTAAGTACCAACCAGAAAAGACAATTTAAAACCAAAGCTAACCCTTACAATACCAAGGATTACATCTATCTAATTGTAAAAAACCTTATACATTATACACAGCATTGTTTAAAGCCCCCTCCCCCCTAATGTTTCTGTTAAACAGATTACAATGAAGGGAGAGAGATATAAAGGCCTAAAGCCCCTTCCCCCCTAATGTTTCTGTTAAACAGATTACAATGAAGGGAGAGAGATATAAAGGCCTAAAGCCCCTTCCCCCCTAATGTTTCTGTTAAACAGATTACAATGAAGGGAGAGAGATATAAAGGCCTAAAGCCTTACCTGCATTGGTAAACCCTCCCTGCATTGGTAAACCCTCCCTGCATTGATGTCGTGCAGTGTATGTAAATGTGGGGAGGGGGGGGACCCAATGTGCATAATGTACTGTGAGGTCTAACCACCCTCACCCCCTACCCACATACTGTACCGTTACCCTCCCCCCCCCATCCTGGCCATGGCCCCTCACGCACAGCAGCTCCACAATTAATAAATAAATCTAAATAAATACATGAAGAGAAATAAATATATACTGTACTGTAAGTGCCCGCTTTATTGTGTGTAGCGGTGGTGGGTGACGGGGTTTATAAATGTGAGTTTATAAATAAAATAAAGAATATTATTTCTAGGGGCCCTAGAACAGAAGTTCCCACGCCAATTTTGCGCTCATTGCTCTTTTTTTGCTCTTTTTTTACAATGTTGCTGGTCTTGCGGCTTTGCAGTCTGCAAGCAAAAAGCGCCAAGTGTATGAAGTCTGGGTGAGCGCTTTCCACATTTGATGCCTACGGCACCTTCCCATTTCTACACACTTCAATACCTGCACAGTTGGTAGCGCTTTCCATCCCAGCTACCATTCTGGATATTCACCTCTCACAGGCCATTCTTGCCCGAGTCTGTCCTATCAGACAGGGGCATTAACCTGTATCCACACCACCTGGACAATTTCTCTCTGTCAGAGACTTGTGCTATTTATTTTATATATTTTTGTGTAATTATTCATGAAATTTTATGCTCATTTTATATGTGGTTTTCAACATAAAGTGGCTGCTGGGCCTGATCCTAACTCATATAGCGCTTCCCTGTTTGTTTATTGCAAGCAAAAAGCAGTTTGTAGTACTGAGTGTGAGATAAATTACTGTATTTATCAGTGTTGATCAAAGAGAGTTGATCAGAAGGATTCCCCTTATATACAGCACTCTATTGTCATTCATACAGTACAGTATAGTAAAGGGTAGACAACAAATGGTCTTGCAGTATACTGTATTACTAAAAATCTGTCAGGTTAACCAGAATCACTGCGGATATCGGAAAATAATACAATTTTATTAATTCTACGTAGAATTAATAAAATTTTATTATTTTCTGATATGCGCAGTGATTCTGGTCAACCTGACAGATTTGTAGTAATACAGTATACTGCAAGACCATGTGTTGTCTACCCTTTACTACAGTATACAGTACTGTATGAATGACAATAGAGTGCTGTACTGTATACTTTATAAGGGGAATCCTTCTGATCAACTCTCTTTGATCAATACTGATAAATACAGTATCATATTTATACCCCTTTAGCACCTGTCGTTCCATCCTATGCACCCATTTACTGTACAATGGTGATTGCGGTCGTATTCACGTACTTTATGTGAGATAAATTAACCAGTTCTTTTATTGCTGAAGTCGCCACAAAAAACTTTTATTTACAAATACAGTACAATACAATGGTGAAACATTTCAAGTTAACAGCAATTCAAAACCTCAACACACTAATACACCCAGCTCCTCCCGTCAGTAACGCAGCTCAGGCCCCAGCGTGACTATGTGTAATACTAATACACCTACGTAGAATTGACCAGAATCACTGCGGATATCGGAAAATAATACAATTTTATTAATTCTACGTAGAATTAATAAAATTGTATTATTTTTCGATATCCGCAGTGATTCTGGTCAACCTGACAGATTTGTAGTAATACAGTATACTGCAAGACCATGTGTTGTCTACCCTTTACTACAGTATACAGTACTGTATGAATGACAATAGAGTGCTGTACTGTATACTTTATAAGGGGAATCCTTCTGATCAACTCTCTTTGATCAATACTGATAAATACAGTATCATATTTATACCCCTTTAGCACCTGTCGTTCCATCCTGTGCACCCATTTACTGTACAATGGTGATTGCGGTCGTATTCACGTACTTTATGTGAGATAAATTAACCAGTTCTTTTATTGCTGAAGTCGCCACAAAAAACTTTTATTTACAAATACAGTACAATACAATGGTGAAACATTTCAAGTTAACAGCAATTCAAAACCTCAACACACAATAATACATACTGTACAGTACTGTATGATTATTTATTTATAATACAGTATACAGCTCTGTACTGTATATGCAGTATACAGTATACTGTACTATATTTGGGCCTTGTCTTTGGGGGTTTATTCATGCAATTATTAGGGTGACCTGCCGTTGGAAATACTGACACAGTACAATCCTACAGCTACACCACCCACCCCCTCCCTTAGAGTTTTTAATCCCTCCCTGGCCAAGCATCAATCGTCTGGCTAATCCAATCCAAGCCATTGTTTTGTTAATCTGGCCCTGGGCTGGCTACGGTAACAAGATTCAGCAGGAGGCCAGCCAGAGTACTGTATCATCCCACCATCCACCTTCCTTAGAGGGAGGCCTGCCTGCTTTGGAAAAATCCCCTCTCGAATTTGAAATGTAAATCTGATGTGCATCCGTTTGCTTACAGTAACTGTTCTGTTCAGAACAGCCACTGCTTCTAAATTACTGAAAATATACAGGATAAATATACAGTAATGTGAAATAATCCGTTCTGTGGGTCTGAGAGGGTTGAAAGTCACCAGGTCCTCATACAGTACAGTACATTCTCGAATACCTTTAGAATAAAAATACAGTATATATAAATATACAGTATAAATATTGCACAGTATAATGTTAAATAACCCATCCTGTTCTTTTTCCCTTCATACTGTAACAGTATCCTCATTGTGTCTGCGGTACAGTAGTTCATTGAGAGAGGAGAGGTTTTGTGTACATCATTACTGCTGTTTATATACTGTACATTTGACTGCACAAGCAGATTTGATGGAACACAAGGCCCCCCCTCCCCCTTGGGCACCCTTTTTCCTGGAACGACAAGAAAACAAAAACTTTGTTCAGTTACTGTACTGTACTGTATGTGCGTACTGTATTATGGTAGAACTACTGTACAGTAGGTGGCTGGTGCAGCTTTCTCTGGAAATAAAAAAATGGAGCAGTTAGTAGGCAGTTACTGTAGTACTGTCAAACTAGTCTACTGTACTGTATACTGGAACTACTGTATACTCTGACTATTGGGAAAGAAAAAATCTGTGCCATACTTACCTGTATCATACTGTACTTACTGTACAATACTACAGCACTGTACTACTTTCCTGATGCTTGCCCATTGCGCGCGATGACAATGGGCAACACAGTGGCAATATGGTCTATATATTTATTGCATCGTTCCTCGGTGAGTACATCGTTCCAAAAACTCATTATGGCTTTATACAACTCGTCCTTCTTGGAGGGTTTCGCCACTTTACGGATGTGGTCCTTCAGCTGATGCCAGACCATTTCGATCGGATTGAAGTCTGGCGATCTGTGATTGGAAAGAAAGGACAATTAGTTTAAGAGATACAGTACACAGTACAAACAGTGGGGAACATAAATGGGACACGGTCTACTGCACTTACTCCGCTGGCGTCTTCACCCAGTTGATGCCGCGCTCAAGGATATGCGCCGTCGACGCGGTGTGCTTGGGATCATTGTCCTGGTAAAAGCGATGACCATTGGGAAAGTCTTGTGTGATGTATCGCACTATCACGGGCACAATGTTGTCTTGGAAGAAATCTTTATTCATGATTCCTATAGCAAGAAAAGAAAAGTGCTCAATAGTACAGTACAGTGCATACGGTAAGGCAACACTAGTCAAGTACAGTGCATTAGGCGGCATTATATTTGAGAAATTGTACCTTCAAAGACGACAATGCATCCCGGTCCACGCCTAGAGATGGCACCCCACACATGCAGCTTCACAGGGTGTTTTGGCCGCGGCTTCAAAGTTATGCGGCCTTTTTTGTGGAACGCAAATCTTGCAAATCTCTCCAGCGACACAGTAGACTCATCAGTGAAGATGCAATCCTGGAAAGTCTCACCGCTGTCGATCCATGCCTGGGCCTGGAGCACTCTTTTGATTTTGTTTGCGTCCCGTATCATGGGGTACGCTCTGTAATGACAATGAATAAAAAATGTTAGCGTCACAGCGCAGTACAGTTTGCAAAACAACACTTTTACTTTACAGTACAGTACCTCCTGTACTGTCCACTACTAACCTCACACGTCCATATTTCCATCCAATTCTGCGTCTCATCTTCTTTATGCTGCTCTCGGATACAGTCAGATTGTGGTTTTCCTGAAGAGTGTTTTTAACCCTTAATGCGCTCCTCTCATCATTCTCCTCACTTATTCTGTCCACCAGAAGAGTAGTCTCCCTACAATGCAAAGAAATTATATTGTGTTATTAATATGCAGCAATATAAAATGTATACTGTATACTGTACATGTAATGTTGTAATATACAGTAAATATAAATATACAAAAATGTATACTGCTGTACTATAAATATAAATAGACAAAATATACAGTATACAGTACTGTTGTAATATAAATATACTATATAAATACGGTATACTGTTGTTATATCATAATAAATACACATCATATACTGTATATTCCGTTGTAAGATGAATTGCAATATACCAAAAGTGTATACTGCTGCACAAAAAATATAAATTGACCACACATACACTATATACTGTTGTAATATAATAAATATACTATATAAATACGGTATACTGTTGTTATATCATAATAAATACACATCATATACTGTATATTCCGTTGTAAGATGAATTGCAATATACCAAAAGTGTATACTGCTGCACAAAAAATATAAATTGACCACACATACAGTACACTACAGTATATACTGTTGTAATATAAATATACTATATTAATACGGTATACTGTAGATGTACACTACAGTTTTCTATATTTTTTTTGGTTAAGTTTTATAAATATACTTACGCATTTGTTACCTTTGGTGCCTTTTTCCGGTCTCTGTTTTTTCCTTGTGCATGATAGCACACGGTGCTTGATGGCACAACGAGGCCAGAAGCAGTTAACCAGCGCTGGATATCTGCAATTCGTTTTCCGCTCGTGTACATCTCCTTCATTCTCATGCTGAGATCCTTTGAAATCTTCTTAACAGGCATTGCTGCGAGTACTGTAGAAAGAAATACAAACACAAGAATGTATATTCGATGTTTAGTCGATGTGTATTCAATGTGCAGTGAATCCACAAAATGGATGGTGTATTTATATGTTAATGACTCACATTACAGACCACCCACTTTCAACACCTGTACCTGGCCGCCATGCATAAAAGGTTGTACACGTTGCATAGCCCACCACTTGCTGATCTTTATCTGAGCCATTGTCCAGATACTGCATTGTGCCTCCCGCTTACATGGAGCATCCCCGGTTCTATGGACGAAAGAACCATCTCACCTCTGCTGTGCCTGCCACACTGAAAAAGAGAAAGGCAGTTACCGTTTCCAAGCCAAAGGCAAAGCGACAGGCTAAGGCCAACAAAGAAAACCTTCTGCTGACCCCAAAGGCTAAGGCTTTTAAAACACGTCAGCCTTATTATGTGAAGAAGAAATACGGTACTGTGCTCGGTACGCAAGACGAATGGCAGCCAACTCACCGAATCCGCAGACCACTTGCTCCCATAAGCTTCGACGACTCTGCTGTAGCTGTCCCGGAAATCTTCAGCCCGGCTTCTCCACCCCCATCTTCTCCGGTTCCATCTGAAGATGCTGCTGCCTCTGAAATCCACGGGTCACTGTCTCCTTTGCTCTTGGACGACTCTGCTTCTCTCCCGGAAATCCAGCGGTCACCTTCTCCATCCCTCTTCGACGACGCTGCAGCTTCTCCTGTACCGGGCATCCCCAGGTCACCTCTTCCACTCTCCATTGATGCCGCTTCTCTCCAGAGAACCCCCATCTCATCCTCCGTTGCACCCATCCCCCCAGATCTCCAGATGCCATGCACAAGCAGCTCGTTAGACCGGATCCTGAATGGGCTAACTGTGGATCTCCCCGGGAATTCTATTGTGCTGGCAAAGCTAGATCTGCTTCTGGAGTTGGTGCTACATATGGAGCAACGGATGGTACAAATGGAGCAACGGCTGGATCAACGGATGCTACATATGGAGCAACGGATTGATCAACGGATGGACAAGATAGAGGCTGACATAGCGGGCATACATTATTTGCTCGGTGTTAATGCCCCTGTTTCCCCGACGCTGGAGCAGGGTGGTGACATGGATGTGATGCATGGTACCTTCGACCCCCTTCCATCACCAAGCACACCCCCTCCACCAGAAGATACAGTGTACTATGCTATTGAGGAGGACATGACAACCCCGTCAAGACCACGCCAGGAGACAACCCGGCGACCACTACCGGAGGAAAGCTTCCTCCCAGACACCCTACCATTGCCCATCGCCTCAAGTACACCCGCTCCCAAAAGACCTCCTACACCCGCTCGCATACAAACAGAGCCCGACATCTCCCTGTTTGATCTGCCACCGGCGCTGAGGGAGAAGTATAGGGTGAGGAGTGCTGGTATACCACACAAGTATGCCTTGATCATATTTAAACACCATGTTCCCTACACATTGTACTGCGAGTGGGTGTTCAAAGTGAACTATGATGGGAATCGCCAAAAAAAGGCCCTTCCTTCTAATTTAAGGAAAAAGATTGTGGAAGAAATGCAGCGCTATTACCCTGTTACAGATCCTGTAATGAGAGGCGTTAGAGACTGCATTAATGGCGTTTTGTGCCATGCAAGGAATCGGCCATGGATGGAAAATGGGGAGGACTTTCAGTGAGACCATACTGTAATATTGTGCTGTACTGTACAGTACATGTTTTACCCTACAGAACCTGCTGTACTTAAACAAATGATACTGTATGTTGTTGTGTGTTGCACGTTTTTTGTACTGTATTTGTAAATAAAAGTTTTTGGTGGCGACTTCAGCAATAAAAGAACTGCTTAATTTATCTCACTCAGTACTACAAACTGCTTTTTGCTGCCAGACTGCAAACCCGCAAGACCAGCAACATTGTAACAAAAGAGCAATGAGCGCGCAATTGGCGTGGGAATTTCTGTTCTAAGGCCCCTAGAAATAATATTCTTTATTTTATTTATAAACTCACATTTATAAACCCCGTCACCCACCCCCGCTACACACAATAAAAAATAATCGCACACAGCATCCCCGCAATAAATAAATAAATAAATACAAATAAATACATTTGAAATACATTTTTATTTATAGTGTAGATGTGCAGGGGGTCTCGGGAGCTGAACCGCACTGGTTTCAGGTCTGGGGACCCCGTGCCCCCCGAGATACAGGCCCCTTTAGGGGGTGCCGGTATCCCTCTGCGTTAAGGCCCCGATCACGTGACCGCGGCCTGTTAAACCAAGCAGAGCAGAGGGATACCGGCACCCCCTAAAGGGGCCTGTATCTCGGGGGGCACGGGCTCCCCAGACCTGAAACCTGTGCGCTTCTGCTCCGGAGACCCCCTGCACATCTACACTGTGAATAAAACACACACATCATTAAAGAATCATTCTTTAGCTTAGCGGCTATGCGCTATGGTAAAGAAGCAGCATTTCTGTATTTTTAATAATATTGTACAGTGAGCAGGGGGTTCCCTGAGACAGAAATCTAATCTCAGGGGACCCCCTGCTCCTGCACAATATTATTAAAAGTTCAGAAATGAGGCTTCATTAGCATAGCGTATAGCCGCTAAGGTAATGAAGGGTTAAGGCATAATAACCAATAAATACATTCAATACACTACCCACTACCCATGGCAACCTCCGCTGCTGTACAGTAAAACAGAGAAAAAAATTAACACTTTCAAAGTAATGTCCCCTAACCCCTTAATCACCATAGCGGTTATTAACCGCTACAGTCATGAAGGGGTTAACCCACCCTCACCCACCACTCGGGACGCCTACTGTACATACCCTCCCACTCTAACCCCCCACCCCGTGAGGCCTAACCACCCTCAACCCTCACCCACTAACTACCCACAAGGGAGGCCTACCCACATACAGTTGGGGAACCCCCCCCACCCCCCACCCCCAGTCCACGCAATCAAAACAATGCACAGCCCCACAATAAACAGCATTCTATTTATTAAATACATTACCCACCCCCTGTGCCCCCCCCCCATAAATACAAGATTTATTCTTTTACATTCAGGGTCCATAACGCAGCCCCACGCTAGTCCCCGGTGGGCTGGCAGGGCACCTGGACAGACCTACAGTTTACCAGCAGCATTCCACAGGTTCTGGAGGCCTGCTGGTGGATCCTGCCAGCACCATGGCACCCAGGTGGTCTCCTTGGGTCACCGTGAGCCACAATTGGGTCCCCACGGTAGGCCCAAGGATGTCTGGGAGCCCCGGGTCAAACCCACAGGTGTCTGCGGGGCCTCGGGTGGTTCCCATGGGGGTCTGGGGAACTCACGGGTGCTCACTACGGGTCCGCGGTGCCCCCACAGAAGTGGGACCACACATCATCATCCCCGCACCTACGGGTCGGCGGTGCCCCCACAGAAGTGGGACCACACATCGTCATCCCCGCAGACTACGGGTCCGCGGTGCCCCCACAGAAGTGGGACCACACATCATCATCCCCGCATGTGTCACCCGTGGAACCACCAGCCTGATACCCTTTAGGATACCCGAGGATTCCCCGCGGGTGGTCTCCAGAGGTCCCACGCAAAACCACGGAAGTAACCCTGAATGTAAAAAAAATAAACCTGGCCTATACATTCAATACATACACCCTCCCCCCCAACACCTAAAGTACAATAATGTGCAAAATAACTATTATCCAGATATGGATAATAGATTAATTGCCCATTATTAAAAACATTAACTAGCATATTCAAATAAATAAAGTACTACTGACCTCATCAATACGAAGTGTCCGACGCCAGCGCCTTCCTTCTCTTGCCCACACAAAACATAGCCAAAACCAAGCCAATACATTGCAAGTACATTCAGATATCAATTAACCCCTTAAACACCGTATTGGATAATAACCGCAAAGGTAATTAAGGGGTTAAGCCACACAGGCACGATACCCACCCTTCACCCATGAATTTGTACTGTGGCTTCATCATGCAACTATATATATACAGTATACTGTATATATATATACAGAGAGACAGAGAGAAAGAGAGAGAGAGAGATATATATATATATACAGTATATATATATACTGTGTATATATATATATATACTGTATATATACACACACGTTATATACACACCCATGATAAACCAATATACAGTACAAATAAATGTAGAAGGGTTATTAAAAGCACTGTCCTACAACCAAACACTTCTCCATACAGTACATACAGTACACACTAACTTAAAATCAATTTCCTTTAATATTCATAACTGATCTCTCAATCTAAATCATCACTAAACCTCTGAAAAGCCATTTAAACAACTTACATTCCAATATAAATGATGCCTCAATATCTATGCACCATATACATTCTGCAAATTAATCAAACGTAAACAAAAATCAATGAGCAATCATTATTTACATCCCTAAACAATTCACACTCAATCACGAACAATGAAACCATTAACAGATTCACGCCTAGAGCAGAACAATTAAGCCTTTGAAAAAATATAAGTACCGACAAAAATACAACCTTTACAACCAAGGCTATCTATCCCTGACCTTCCTCAAACACACAATACAATACCAAGGAATAATACATCTATCTAATTTTAAAATACTTTAAACTCACAAAATAATTAAAAACACATCTAATCCAGCTTTTAAAACCATTACTTGCCCCCACCGATTCCCGTTGCGCAGCTTACTCACGAACCAATCCACGATCAGGAACCCATAAAATAATAAACCATTCAAAATAATAAACATTAAACTAAAAATCCAAATCAATCCACGGGTCTTCTACTTGTAATCCATCTTCATCTGTATTCTTCTTTCTTCTATCTCCTTCCGGGCGGGGCAGGGCGTGGTCTTCTTTCCATCATCGGCCACGCCCTTGTCTTTTTTCTTCTCCGGAGGTCCTTCCTCCGCGGCGTCTGGCTGCAAAATGAGACGACATAGGCTTTTAAAGGCCTATGACGTCACATTTTGCGTCATGGTTCTCACGGTCCTGATTGGACCGTGAAAACCATGTGTTTTGGGGGAGAAAGGATGTGACGTCAATGAAAACCTGTCACGTGGTACGGTAGCCAATCAGAGCGTGGGAACTTTATCCTTATTGACGTCACATCCTTTCTCCCCCAAGCCCCTACAACGAGCGGTGCCCTTAGAGATTTCTTAGCCAGCTCGGAACTAGGGAGATTGACGGACACTGATAGAGCAGTTCTGAATGCTGACTTCACTATGGAAGAACTATCTCAGGCCATTAAAGAACTGAAGCCATCAAAGGCCCCTGGGCCTGATGGATTCTCAGGGCTTTACTATAAGAAATTTATAAAGCTGCTCGCCCCAAGGTTGCTCCTCATGTTTAACGCTATTTTAGCGGGAGCCCCCATCCCCAAGGAGATGTTAAAGGCGTCAATATCACTAATTCATAAAACTGGGAAAGACCCGCTAGACTGCAAAAGTTACCGGCCTATATCATTAATTAATACTGATGTTAAATTATACGCTAAATTATTGGCCAATAGACTTAGTCTCATCCTACCCAGACTTATACACCCAGATCAAGTCGGATTTATCAAGGGCCGGCAAGCAGCGGATAATACACGACGATTTATTGATCTGTTGGATTTGGCAAATAGTAAGGCAACTCAAAGCATGTTGTTAAGTCTGGATGCAGAAAAAGCTTTCGATAGGATAGACTGGCCATATTTAAAAGAGACGCTTGCGACATTTGGCTTTGGAGATCTGGTGAGTGAGGCGATTCTATCGCTGTACTCTGGCCCCACCGCCAGGGTCATACACCAAGGCTACCCCTCTCTGCCATTCCAAATAAAGAGTGGCACGAGACAGAGCTGCCCATTATCCCCGCTTTTATTTGCCCTATGTATCGAACCACTGGCGGCACAAATCAAAGGAAACCCAGACATCTCAGGGTTAAACGCATACTCCCAGACCCATAAAGCGGCCCTGTATGCGGATGACATCCTCTTGATTATCACAAAACCCCTTACATCCCTACCAAACCTCTTCGACCTACTAGATCGATTTTCTATGGTCTCCGGCTTCAAAATCAATCAATCCAAATCGGAAGCCCTCAACATCAACCTCCCTAGACACATGGAGAAATTACTAAAATTAAATTTCAAATTTAATTGGCAACAAAACCACATAAAATACCTGGGTGTTCACATCACCAAAACTGTAAAAGACGTGTACAATGCAAATTACCCCAACCTGATTCGGACCTTAAAATCTGATTTACGGAAGTGGACATCCAAAAGGATATCCTGGATTGGACGTATCCATAGTGTCAAAATGAATTTACTCCCCCGTTTATTATACCTCTTCCAAACTCTCCCAGTGCCACTCAATTGGAGGGACTTGCACTCACTTCAATCTGAAATATCCAAATTCATCTGGGGAGGTAAAAAACCGAGAGTAAGTAAATTAAATATGAAAAGATCTGTGGCGGCGGGCGGCCTGGCTGTACCCTGCCTGGTATCATATTACAAGGCGGCACAATTAAGTCAGATTGTACAATGGCATTCTAACCCAAAATTAAAGAGATGGGTGGAATTAGAAAATGCTGCATGTGCACCTCTGGAACTGAGCAGCTTAATTTGGTTACCTAATACGGCGCGAAAATTTACCGCCATGCCGCTCTCCTCGATGACCAACTCAGTGTCAATTTGGGAGTCTACGAAATTTCGGCATTCCCTTACGACAAAAAATTCTATGGCAACACCCATTTGGAATAACCCTGATTTCGCTCCAGGTCTATCAGTCAGTAATATCTCAATCTGGAGACAGAGGGGCTACAATCGGATTAGAGATCTGGAGGGTCACGACAGAAAAATCAAAACATTCGACCATATCAGGGAAGAAAAAGAGATCCCTCACTCAGAATTCTTTAGATACCTCCAGATCAGGGCATTTTATAACAAACTTGCCCCATAACCCCTATTAACATCTTTCGAAAAGCTCTGTCTGGCTGAGACCGACACGAAGGGACTTACATCTCAGCTATATGGAGAAGTGATCAGTTCTGGTGAACATGAGCAGCAGATACCCTCATTCCGTTGTCAATGGGAAACAGATCTGGGAGAAAACTTAGAAGATGAAGAATGGAGCGCCATATATATGGCCACAGCGAAGAGCTCCATATGCACCACGCTCAAGGAGAACGCATATAAAGTCCTAATGCGATGGTACCTCACCCCACTGAAATTATCAAGGTTTGTGCCGGGTTCCTCTCCCCTGTGCCCCCGCCAGTGCGGAGGAACAGCCGACCTGTTACATATGCTGTGGTCTTGTCCACGGATCTCTCCACTGTGGGAGGCGATTAGACATTGGATACAGAGACTGTTCGATCTCACCATTCCCCCAGACCCGTGGTTGTTCCTACTGAACAGGCCATTGACGGGCCTTTCCAAAACAAATAACAAACTAATTGCCCATTTTGCAATTGCAACGCGGTGCGAGATCGCAGCATTATGGAAACAATCTGATATTCCAACCATCCCAAAGATTCGGAATCGAATTTGGTTCATTTGCCAGATGGAAAAATTAACGAGTTTAGTTAATGATACTGGTGACAATTTTCTAAAAGTCTGGACGCCTTGGCTGGCACAGACAGATATCCCGGGGATTGAGAGGTCCTCAATATGGCTCTAATAACAGTAGGTGCGTTCTCCTTGGGAGGGGCTTACAGGAAGTATTCTATTCACCCAGGTCCCCTTATAGCAGCATTATAACATAAGTAATAAGAGAGACGACTCAGCTTGCAAACATATGTGATGCTTAGCACGGAGCCACGTGTCGCACCTACTACCAACGCTCTCCCCCTACCTCACCCCCAACCTACCCCTTTCCCCTCCCCATCCCGCCCCAACCTTTTTTTTTTTTTTCTGTGAGTATGTATTGTCTCCCCTTTTAAGTTGAGTTATATGTGTTTGTTTGTCCATTTAAGTAGAGTCGGCTTGGACTATATAGTCCACACCAAAGTACCCAGAAGACCGGGTCCCGAAGCACAGCAGGGCCTCGTTGTTACTTATATAATTGTTAAAATATTGTTTGCATACAAGACAAAAGTATTCTGTAATGTATTTTATGCTGTCTCGATTCAATAAAATTTAAGTTATAAAAAAAAAAAAAAAAAAAAAAAAAAGCCTATGTCGTCTCATTTTGCAGCCAGACGCCGTGGAGGATGGACCTCCGGAGAAGAAAAAAGACAAGGGCGTGGCCGATGATGGAAAGAAGACCACGCCCTGCCCCACCCGGAAGGAGATAGAAGAAAGAAGAATACAGATGAAGATGGATTACAAGTAGAAGACCCGTGGATTGATTTGGATTTTTAGTTTAATGTTTATTATTTTGAATGGTTTATTATTTTATGGGTTCCTGATCGTGGATTGGTTCGTGAGTAAGCTGCGCAACGGGAATCGGTGGGGGCAAGTAATGGTAAGTGAACTACAGTAAAGAAATGTATTTTATTTAACTTGTTAATTTTTTCAAAAGGTTTTTTAACATGTGTATTTTTTTTTTTGTGGTATATCATTTCTTGCCACTGTATGTATGTATGTATGTACTGTATGTATGTATATATGTCTAGAGAGATATATACATACAGTACAGTACAGGGTAAGAAATGATGTTGTTTTAAAAGCTGGATTAGATGTGTTTTTAATTATTTTGTGAGTTTAAAGTATTTTAAAATTAGATAGATGTATTATTCCTTGGTATTGTATTGTGTGTTTGAGGAAGGTCAGGGATAGATAGCCTTGGTTGTAAAGGTTGTATTTTTGTCGGTACTTATATTTTTTCAAAGGCTTAATTGTTCTGCTCTAGGCGTGAATCTGTTAATGGTTTCATTGTTCGTGATTGCGTGTGAATTGTTTAGAGATGTAAATAATGATTGCTAATTGATTTTTGTTTACGTTTGATTAATTTGCAGAATGTACAGTATATGTTGCATAGATTTTATGCATATTGGAATGTGAGTTTTTTCATTGGTTTGTGATCATATACAGTATATTGTGAGATCAGTTAGGATTTTTAAAGGAAATTGATTTTAATGTAGTGTCTGTATGGAGAAGTGTTTGGTTGTAGGGCAGTATGCTTTTGATAACCCTTCTACATTCATTTGTACTGTATATTGGTTTATCATGGGTGTGTACAGGTATATAAGGTATATAACGTGTGTATATACTGTATATATATACAGTATATATATATATATATATATATATATATATATATATATATATATATATATACAGTATACTGTATATATCTCTCTCTCTCTCTCTCTTTCTCTCTGTCTCTCTGTATGTATACTGTATATATACAGTATATATATATAGTTGCATGATGAAGCCACAGTACAAATTCATGGGTGCAGGGTGGGTATCGTGCCTGTGTGGCTTAACCCCTTAATTACCTTTGCGGTTATTATCCGATAAGGTGTTTAAGGGGTTAATTGATATCTGAATGTAATTGCAATGTATTGGCGTTGTATTTGCTATGTACAGTATGTTGTGGACAAGACAAGGATTTTGCTGGCAACGGACACTTCGTATTGATGAGGTCAGTAGTACTTTATTTATTTGTATATGCTAGTTAATGTTTTTAATAATGGGCAATTAATCTATTATCCATATCTGGATAATAGTTATTTTGCACATTATTGTACTGTAGGTGTTGGGGGGGAGGGTGTATGTATTGAATGTATAGGCCAGGTTTATTTTTTTTACATTCAGGGTTTGATTCCGTGGTTTTGCGTGGGGCCTATGGAGACCACCTGTGGGTATCCTCGGGTATCATAAAGGGTAGCAGGCTGGTGGTTCCACGGGTGACACATGCGGGGATGACGATGTGTGGTCCCACTTCTGTGGGGGCACCTCCGACCCGTAGGTGCGGGGATGATGATGTGTGGTCCCACTTCTGTGGGGGCACCACGGACCCGTAGTGAGCACCCGTGAGTTCCCCAGACCCCCATGGGAACCACCCGAGGCCCCGCAGACACCTGTGGGTTTGACCCGGGGCTCCCAGACATCCTTGGGCCTACCGTGGGGACCCAATTGTGGCTCACGGTGACCCAAGGAGACCACCTGGGCGCCATGGTGCTGGCAGGATCCACCAGCAGGCCTCCAGAACCTGTGGAATGCTGCTGGTAAACTGTAGGTCTGTCCAGGTGCCCTGCCAGCCCACCGGGGACTAGCGTGGGGCTGCGTTATGGACCCTGAATGTAAAAGAATAAATCTTGTATTTATGGGGGGGGGCACAGGGGGTGGGTAATGTATTTAATAAATAGAATGCTGTTTATTGTGGGGCTGTGCATTGTTCTGATTGCGTGGACTGGGGGTGGGGGGTGGGGGGGGGTTCCCCAACTGTATGTGGGTAGGCCTCCCTTGTGGGTAGTTAGTGGGTGAGGGTTGAGGGTGATTAGGCCTCACGGGGTGGGGGGTTAGAGTGGGAGGGTATGTACAGTAGGCGTCCCGAGTGGTGGGTGAGGGTGGGTTAACCCCTTCATGACTGTAGCGGTTACTAACCGCAATGGTGATTAAGGGGTTAGGGGACATTACTTTGAAAGTGTTAATTTTTTTCTCTGTTTTACTGTACAGCAGCGGAGGTTGCCATGGGTAGTGGGTAGTGTATTGAATGTATTTATTGGTTATTATGCCTTAACCCCTTCATTACCTTAGCGGCTATACGCTATGCTAATGAAGCCTCATTTCTGAACTTTTAATAATATTGTGCAGGAGCAGCGGGTCCCCTGAGATTAGATTTCTGTCTCAGGGAACCCCCTGCTCACTGTACAATATTATTAAAAATACAGAAATGCTGCTTCTTTACCATAGCGCATAGCCGCTAAGCTAAAGAATGATTCTTTAATGATGTGTGTGTTTTATTCACAGTGTAGATGTGCAGGGGGTCTCCGGAGCTGAAACGCACAGGTTTCAGGTCTGGGGACCCCGTGCCCCCCGAGATACAGGCCCCTTTAGGGGGTGCCGGTATCCCTCTGCTCTGCTTGGTTTACAGGCCGCGATCACGTGATCGGGGCCTTTAACGCAGAGCACTCAGCACTCAGAAACACAGGCCAAGCAGATTTAACACACACACACAATAGGGGGAGGTTTTTTTACATAGATTGCAGGGAAGCTTAACGCATACACACAATAGGGGGATAGGGGGAGGGGGTTTTACATAGATTAGAGAGAAGGCAGGGAGTTTTAAAAGCGAGAATAGGGGGAGGGGGTTTTACATAGATTAGAGAGAAGGCAGGGAGTTTTAACACAGACGTGAAAAATATGTATTGAATGTACTGTATTAATTGTTTATTATGCCTTAACCCCTTCATTGCCTTAGCGGCTATCCGCTATGCTAATGACGCAGCATTTTCCGTATTTTTAATAATATTGATCAGGAGCAGAGGGGGGGGTCCCTGAGCATTAATTTCTGGCTCAGGGACCCCCCTGCTCACTGTACAATATTATTAAAATACACAAATGATGCTTCTTTACCATAGCGCATAGACGCTAAGGTAAAGAACGAGTGTTTATTTATACTGTATATTGTATGTGTTTTATTGATACTGTACATGTGCAGAGGGTCTCCAGAGCAGAAGCGCACAGGTTTCAGGTCTGGGGACCCCGTGCCCCCCGAGATACAGGCCCCTTTAGGGGGTGCCGGTATCCCTCTGCTCTGCTTGGTTTACAGGCCGCGATCACGTGATCGGGCCCTTTAAACCAAGCAGAGGGATACCGGCACCCCCTAAAGGGGCCGGTATCTTGGGGGGCACGGGGTCCCCAGACCTAAAACCAACGCGATTCAGCTCCGGAGACCCCCTGCACATCTACACTATCAATAAAAATGTATTTCAAATGTATTTATTGTCATTTATTTATTTATTTATTTATATTTATTTATTTATTTTTTGGCGGCTGCTGTGTGTGTGTGTATTTTTTTATTGTGGGTAGCGGGAGGGTGGGTGAATGGGGTATTAGCCCCAACGATGGTTGGGGAGGGCTTGCGGGGGGGGGGGGGGGGGTAGCGGGAGGGCTTAACCCCTTCATGACCGTAGCGGTATTAACTGCTACGGTCGTGAAGGGGTTAAGTGCACCCGCAACCCCCCCCCCTCCCGCAAGTCCTAAACTCACACCAAGGGCCAAATACCTCTCCTCACCCATCCCCACTACACACAATAAAGCGGGCACGGTGGGTTAACCCCTTCATTGCCTTAGCGGCTTTCCGCTATGCTAATGTCGCAGCATTTTCCGTATTTTTAATAATATTGATCAGGAGCAGGGGGGGGGTCCATGAGCATTAATTTCTGGCTCAGGGAAGCCCCTGCTCACTGTACAATATTATTAAAATACACAAATGATGCTTCTTTACCATAGCGCATAGACGCTAAGGTAAAGAACGAGTGTTTATTTATACTGTATATTGTATGTGTTTTATTGATACTGTACATGTGCAGAGGGTCTCCAGAGCAGAAGCGCACAGGTCTGGGGACCCCGTGCCCCCCGAGATACAGGCCCCTTTAGGGGGTGCCGGTATCCCTCTGCTCTCTCTGCTTGGTTTACAGGCCGCGGTCACGTGATCGGGGCGTTTAAACGCAGAGGGATACCGGCACCCCCTAAAGGGGCCTGTATCTCGGGGGGCACGGGGTCCCCAGACCTAAAACCAACGCGATTCAGCTCCGGAGACCCCCTGCACATCTACACTATCAATAAAAATGTATTTCAAATAATTTTTATTGTGCCGATGTTTGCGCAGAGAGAGAGCAGCGGATCTCTCTCTGCTGCAAACACATCACGCCCCCGCCGCCCCATACAGTAGTATCATTTATGTATATGCATACAGTATACAGTACTGTATGTGTACAGTACTGTATGTTAGGGCTTATAGGGGTTGTTGTTATACAGTATATATATATATACAGTATATATACTGCATTACAATTCATTATAGGGGACGGCTTCACAGAGAACAGCTCGCAAGTGCCACCATATGTATTTTCACGGCATTGCAGTATTTCAGCAAGCCGGAATAAAAAGCTTAAATCCCTGCCGGAAAAGAACGCAATGCACTCTGGCAGAAAACGATCAGAAACCTGAATACACCCGAGTATACCCGAATTCGCGGGACTAGCCGTGCTCGAATAAAGT
Organism: Ascaphus truei; assembly: GCF_040206685.1. Lineage (NCBI taxonomy): Eukaryota > Metazoa > Chordata > Amphibia > Anura > Ascaphidae > Ascaphus > Ascaphus truei. The sequence goes on along the minus strand of NC_134486.1, from coordinate 229,365,167 downwards.
GTGTCGCCAGTGTATATGGGACTGTGTGTATATATGGGAGTGTGTGTATATATGGGAGTGTGTGTATATATGGGAGTGTGTGTATATATGGGAGTGTGTGTGTGTTTATATGGGATTGTGTGTATATATGGGTGTGTGTGTGTATATATATGGGAGAATGTGTATGTGTGTATGGGAGTATGTGTGTGACACCAGAGGTACCCTCCCCCAATCAGTCACCTGCCCCGGTCAGTCAGTCACCCCTGCCCCGGTCAGTCAGTCACCCCTGCCCCGGTCAGTCAGTCACCCCTGCCCCGGTCAGTCAGTCACCCCTGCCCCGGTCAGTCAGTCACCCAAGTCCCGGTCAGTCAGTCACCCCTGCCCCGGTCAGTCAGTCACCCCTGCCCCGGTAAGTCAGTCACCCCTGTCCCGGTCAGTCAGTCACCCCTGCCCCCCTCTCACCCCTGGTCTCCCCCCGTCTCCCCTCTTTCTGGTCTCCCCCCATCTCCCCTCTCTCTGGTCTCCCCCCTCTCCCCTCTCTCTGGTCTCCCCCCTCTCTCTGGTCTCCCTCGTCTCCCCTCTCTCTGGTCTCCCCCATCTCCCCTCTCTCTGGTCTCCCCCGTCTCCCTCTCTCTGGTCTCCACCCTCTCTCTGGTCTCCCCCCTCTCTCTGGTCTCCCTTCTCTCTGGTCTCCCCCGTCTCCCCTCTCTCTGGTCTCCCCCGTATCCCCTCTCTCTGGTCTCCCCCGTCTCCCCTCTCTCTGGTCTCCCCCGTGTCCCCTCTCTCTGGTCTCCCTCTCTCTGGTCTCCACACTCTCTGGTCTCCCCTCTCTCTGGTCTCCCCCGTCTCTCCTCTCTCTGGTCTCTTTCTCCCCTCTCTCTTTCTCTCCCCTCTCTTTCTCTCCCCCCTCTGTCTCCTTCTCTCTCCTGTCTATTTCTCTATCTCCCTCCTCTGTCTCTTTTTCTCTCTCCCTCCTCTGTCTCTTTTTCTCTCTCCCTCCTCTGTCTCTTTTTTCTCTCTTTCTCTATCTCCTCTCTCTTTCTCTCTCTCCTCTCTCTCTCCTCTCTCTCTCCTCTCTCTCTCCTCTCTCTCCTCTCTCTCCTCTCTCTCCTCTCTTTCCTCTCTCTCCTCTCTCTCTCCTCCTCTCTCTCCTCTCTCTCTCTCTCCTCTCTCTATTCCTCTCTCTATTCTTCTCTCTCTGTTCCTCTCTCTCTCTTCCTCTCTCTCCCTCTCTTCCTCTCTCTCCCTCTCTCTCCCTCTCTTCCTCTCTCTCCCTCTCTTCCTCTCTCTCCCTCTCTTCCTCTCTCTCCCTCTCTTCCTCTCTCTCCCTCTCCCTCTCTTCCTCTTTCTCCCTCTCTTCCTCTCTCTCCCTCTCTTCCTCTCTCTCTCTCTTCCTCTCTCTCTCTCTCTCTCTCTCTCTCTCTCCTCTCTCTCTCCTCTCTCTCTCTCTCTCTCTCTCTCTCTCTCTCTCCCTCTCTTCCTCTCTTCCTCTCTCTCTCTTCCCTCTCTCCCTCTCTCTTCCTCTCTCTTCCTCTCTCTTCTCTCTCTCTCTCTCTCCCTCTCTCTCTCTCTTTCTCTCTCTCTCTCTCTCTCTCTCTCTCTCTCTTCCCCTCTCTTCCTCTCTTTCTCTCTCTCTCTCTTCCACTCTCTTCCTCTCTCTCTCTCTCTCTCCCTCTCTCTCCTCTCTCTCCCCCTCTCTCTCTCTCTCTCTCTCTCTCTCTCTCTCTCTCTTCCCCTCTCTTCCTCTCTTTCTCTCTCTCTCTCTTCCACTCTCTTCCTCTCTCTCTCTCTCTTCCCCTCTCTTCCTCTCCCTCCCTCTCTCTTCCTCTCTCTCCCTCTCTCTCCCTCTCTCTCCCTCTCTCCGTCTCTCTCCCTCTCTTCCTCTCACTCCCTCTCTTCCTCTCCCTCTCTTCCTCTCTCTCCCCCTCTCTGTATCTGGATATCTTATTTACCCTATATATCTTAACTGTCCTATACTACACCAAAATAACGTATACTGCTTTCTTCCAGATCTGACTCAAGCTTCACACGGAAGACATCAGAACCCCCCCTAACCCAGAAGACAGGTAGGGAACATATCCCCTCCAACTTATAACATTGCGGGAATGAGGGTACCTGGACATTGAGGGACTGCGGATCAGGTAAGATCCAAGGTGGGATTGCTGCTTTAGATATTGTGAAGCAGGGACGTCCAGACACTGGTTAAGGAGTTCAGGAAACTAGTCATTCACCTGTGGCTTTTATTTCTAGATCCAACATTTACACAGTTACACACATACACGTAACAAGGACTAATTGTAGTATAATGTAATAAATACATTTGTCAAAAACGAATGTTGTTCTGACTAGGAATTTATTAAATGTATTTATTTATATATTTTATTTTAAAGCGGGGTTGGGGGTGGGGTTGGGGGCGGGTCTAGGTGGCGAGTAGATTTTTTGGTTGGGCGAGTAGATTTTTGGGTGATTTGTCGAACACTGTATATATATATATATATATATATATATATATATATATATCTATATATATATATAGATATATATATAGATATATATAGATATATATAACTGTATGCTCATCTGCATGTCTTAGGCAGGTCTGCAACCTCGCCTTTCAAAGGCGGGTTGCAGACCTGCCTAAGACATGCGGGTGAGCATACAGTTTTATTTACATTTGCATATTTGCTTTGCTGTGAGGGTTTTTGTCACTTTTTTTACTCACCATAACTTAACTCAGTAGATATATATAGATATATATATAGATATTGCTACATTGAAGGCCTTATTGTGTGCAAATCGGCCTTGTTGTAATTATCTTAACAGTTCATTAAAGTTTATAACATTTACTGGGTCAGTATGTTTGAGGCCTAATTGAGTCAGCTGTGTAGAAGTTGTATTTAACAGCAAACAAGGCCTCTTTGCATCCATGAAGGCCTGTACTGTTCATTCTGATTATATATATATATTATATATAGAGTGCAAAACTAAAGGCATTGATTTGTGTAAGCAGGCCTTGTTGTAATCATATTCAAAGTTCAATACAGCTGAGTGAATTAGGGGCTCACTCATACTGACACCATAATTGTAGCAAGTGTCCTAACATTTATATCTCATTAACACAAGGCCTGTTTGCTGACAACACTGGCAGATATATATATATATATATATATATATATATATATATATATATATATATATATATATATATATATATATATTGTGACAGAAACCAGGGGATGGTAATAAATTCCGTATATAGGGCTCCCAGGATACTAAGCAGTTTCTATCCTGTTTGGCCTGTTAGTGCAGCCTTATAATACATACACTCCATCCCACAGTTTGGCAAGCGCTGGAACTGAGGGATGAGAGATCCAGACCAGAGTTTGTCTGCTGCCTGATTTCTGTCACCTGTCATGCTAATTAGGAATCAGGTATGTAAGACTGTTTTCCTGTTTGCTCTGGTCTCTCCACAAGAGCCAGGAGGCTGGAAGGCTGCTGAACTACAGAGGGGAGAAGCCTTTTCCCCTAACAGGTTCAATCTTTCTGTTCATTTGTATAAGACTGCAAAAGTACCTTGTTTTGTTGTTGGGAGTGGAAAAGCCACTTCCAACCCTGAGTCAGGGATATCTAAGTTAAGTTATCGCTCAGATGAGCAGCTTTTGTTTTGATCTGTTTTCTGTTGTATGCACTGTGGCAGTCTCAGTGCCTGGACTGAATAAACCAGCATAGCCTGTTTAAAGGAACAGTACGTGACGCCTCATCATTTAACCTACCCTAAAAGACCGTGTTCTAAACAGTCCCGGACAAACGACGGAGCCCCGGAGTAAGCCGTTTGTCACATATGGTGGAGAATGCGGGCAGAGCACTAGGGGGTCTGCGGGTTGAAGAACTTTGAAAAAAAAAAAAAAAAAAAAAAAATTTTCATCCTCTGCAAACAAGATGGAAGACGTGGTGGGTGCACTGGTACGCAATGTCGCTGCCCAGAAAGACGTGAATGAACCCAGCAACAGCTGTTAATAGCCCAGCAAGAAACTAATGCAAACCAGCAGCAGACGAATGCAGCCCAGCAACAGCTGCTAATAGCCCAGCAAGAGATTAATGCAAACCAGCAACAGGCGAATGCAAACCAGCAACAGACGAATGAAGCCCTGCAAAACGCGAATGCAAACCAGCAAGAGACAAACCGCTTGCTGAGAGAGGAGCAACAGCGGTTCGCTCAGGGCTTACAGCAGGAACTCGAGATCCTGAGGGGGACTATCAGTAACCTTCCACTGGCAGCGGCAGCCCCAGTTCCGAAAATGACCAGGGCAAGCCACTACTTCAGAAGATGGGACCCTCGGATGATGTGGAAGCCTATCTTCTCACGTTTGAAACGCACGGCACAGAGAGAGGGATGGCCAGAAGCTGAGTGGGCTGGTCTAATCGCACCCTTCCTAAGCGGCGAACCCCAGAAGGCTTACTTTGATCTAGAGCCAGCCGAAGCTAACGTCTATGCAAAATTGAAGTTCGAGATCCTCGCCCGCCTCGGCGTAACCACGTTTGTTCGCGCCCAAAGGTTTCACGCATGGTCCTTCACGATGGATAAGGCCACCCGAAGCCAGATGTATGACCTCATCCACCTCGCCCGGAAGTGGCTACAACCCGAGATCAACTCAGCCAGCCACATCGTGGAACGGTTGGTCATGGACCAGTTCTTGAGGAAACTTCCCTCTGCCTTACGCCGTTGGGTCAGTCGGAGTGACCCCCACAATGCGGATGAGCTTGTGGCCCTCGTAGAAAGGTACAATGCAGCAGAAGGGCACCCGCAACCCACAGTCGTGGAGCAACCCCACTACCCGAGGTTCCAGGACTCTTCCAGAGACGGTAAAAGGGTACCGGGTTAAGGGGCGCTGAAGAGCGGCGACCACCTTCACGCAGCACCAGCAACAGTGGTTCGCACACTAAGGGCAATAGCCAACATGGGGAGCCGGGAAAAGGCTCTAAGTGGGACACAGACTATGTACCTAAATGTGTAAATTGTCATGAGAGGGGCCACACAGCAAAAATCTGCCCACTAAATGATGAGCCCATGCAATGCAACAGCGTGGAACCTTATTCGCTGTTGTCCCAATGTATGGGCCCTAACCCAGAGGACCCCTTGAATAACCATCTGTGGGCATTTGTAAAGGTTAATGGTAAGAGGGTTCGGGCACTTCTTGACTCTGGGAGCATGGTCACACTAGTGTCCGAATACCTCTTGCCCATTAAGAAGAAACAGGGAAACAGTTCACAAAGAGTGGCAATTTGTTGTATACATGGGGATAATCATGAATATTCCACTGTTGATGTTTTTTTTGAAACAGAGTTTGGTTCTTTAGATTTCAAGGTGGGTATTGTACCCAAACTGGCACATGATGTGTTAATAGGGACCGACTTTCCCCATTTTCTAAAAATGTGGTCCCCCGCTCAGAATAGCGCCCAGAGTTCAATAGCGGACCATAACGAAGTATTAGAAGAAACAAATCCTTTCCCTTTTTCAGAAATGGAGGTTGACGAGGGCCCAAATAAGAAGGGGGAAAAGGAGGAGTGCTGTAAAATTCCCTTCCCCATCACTACTTTGGTAGGGAATACCCCAAATCAAGATGTTGAGCAGACACTTACCACCCCAGAACCGGATAAGACCCTCGCTGACCTAGAGGTCAGTCCTGGGAGTTTTAAGAAGGCCCAGTGGGAGGACCCCACATTAGCGGTAGCAAGGGGAAATATACGGGACCAGAATAGTACTCCTGGCCAACCAGATAGGTCACTTGCTTACCCCTACTTCGAGGTAGAGAACGACCTAGTATATCGGGTTGATAAAAGGAAATCAGTTACAACTAAACAATTGTTGGTACCACGGACATTCCGTAACGTAGTATTACACCTCGCACATAGTCATCCATTGGGGGGACACCTAGGGGTGGAAAAGACAAAAGAAAAGGTTCTCCGAAGCTTCTATTGGCCTGGGGTTCTGGCAGAAATTACGAATTATTGTTCCTCATGCCCAGAATGTCAGATCACCGCCCCGTTCAAGGCGTACCGCAGCCCATTGGTACCCCTTCCCATAATAGAGGTACCATTTGACCGGATTGCTATGGATCTAGTAGGACCCCTAATAAAGTCTGCTAGGGGACATCAGCATATATTGGTAATATTAGATTATGCCACCCGATATCCGGAGGCAGTTCCCCTACGTAGCACGTCTGCTAAAAACATAGCAAAAGAGTTAGTAGTTCTGTTTTCCCGGGTCGGGATTCCTAAAGAGATTCTATCTGACCAGGGAACACCATTTATGTCCCAAGTAACAAAAGAGCTATGTAAACTCCTAAAAATCAAGCATCTCAGAACCTCAGTCTATCATCCACAAACAGATGGTTTAGTGGAAAGGTTCAATAAAACCTTAAAGAGCATGTTACGGCGGGCGGTTGATAAAGATGGGAAAAACTGGGATTGTTTGTTACCGTACCTGTTATTTGCCATTAGGGAAGTTCCCCAATCATCCACAGGCTTCTCCCCGTTTGAACTATTGTATGGCCGACACCCAAGGGGCTTACTGGATATAGCCAAAGAGACTTGGGAACACGAGGTTACCCCTTACAGAAGTGTAATAGAGCATGTTGCCCAGATGCAGGACCGCATTGCTGCAGTCCTACCCATAGTGAGGGAACACATGGAGAAAGCTCAAGAAGCACAGAGGAATACGTATAATAAGGGTGCTAGGGTCAGAATTTTTTTTCCAGGTGATAGGGTACTAGTTCTGGTTCCCACCGTGGAGAGTAAATTCCTTGCTAAATGGCATGGGCCATATGAGGTCTTGGAAAGAGTGGGAGAAGTAAATTATAAGGTAAGACAGCCAGGTAGGAGGAAACCTGAGCAAATTTACCATATAAACCTACTCAAGCCCTGGAAAGATAGAGAAGTCTTGTTAACCCTAGTACCCCCAGGTCCGTCAGAGAATCAAGAAACTGACCCAGAGGTTAGCATAGCTGAAACCCTGTCTGTTCATCAGAAACGAGAGGTTCAGAATTTAGTGAGAAGAAACAAAGAAATCTTCTCTATACGGCCAGGTAGAACTAGCGTAATTGAACATGACCTAGTCTCTGAACCGGGGGTCCGAGTTAACCTTAAACCGTACCGAATCCCAGAGGCCAAAAGAAAGGCTATAAGTTTAGAGGTTAAAAAAATGCTAAAACTAGGTGTAATTGAGGAATCCCAAAGTGGGTGGAACAGCCCTATAGTCTTAGTCCCAAAGCCAGATGGTACAACAAGGTTTTGTAATGACTACCGGAAACTAAACGCGGTGTCAAAATTTGATACTTATCCTATGCCCAGGGTAAATGAACTTGTAGAGAGACTGGGCAAAGCCCGATATCTCACAACCCTAGACCTAACAAAAGGGTACTGGCAGGTTCCCCTCACAGAAAGGGCAAAAGAAAAGACAGCCTTCTCAACCCCAGACGGCCTCTTTCAGTATAAGGTGTTGCCTTTTGGCTTACATGGAGCTCCCGCCACATTCCAAAGAATGGTGGATAAAATTTTAAAACCACATGCTCGGTATGCTGCCGCCTACCTGGATGATGTGGTAATCCATAGTGAGGATTGGCAATCCCACCTTCCAAAGGTCCAAGCTGTGCTTGACGCAGTTCGGCCTGCTGGACTAACTGCTAACCCCGCTAAATGCACTATTGGTCTGGAGGAGGCCAAGTATCTGGGATATTCTATTGGCAGAGGTTTACTCAAACCCCAAACACTCAAAGTGGAGGCGATACAAAATTGGCCAAGGCCAGTTACAAAAAAACAAGTAAGGACCTTTTTGGGGTTAATTGGGTACTATAGAAGGTTTATTCCCAATTTTGCAACTAAGGCAACCCCACTAACTGACCTCACAAAAGCAAGAGGACCACTAATGGTAAAGTGGTCCCCCGAAACCGAACAAGCCTTTAGAAGCCTGAAAGAAGCTCTCTGTGCCCAACCAGTGTTGGTCACACCTGACTTCACCAAAGAGTTCGTAGTCCAAACCGACGCATCTGAGGTAGGGCTGGGGGCGGTACTCTCCCAGGAGTCTCAAGGTGAGGAGCACCCCATCCTTTATTTAAGTAGGAAACTAAATCCCCAGGAGAAAAATTACTCCATAGTAGAGAAAGAGTGTCTCGCAATAAAGTGGGCTGTAGAGACGCTCAAATACTACCTGTTGGGGAGAAAATTCCGGTTGGTCACAGATCATGCACCCCTTACCTGGATGTGTCAAAACAGGGAAAAGAATGCTAGAGTGACCAGGTGGTTCCTAAGCCTACAACCCTTTAAATTTTCTGTGGAACACAGGTCAGGGCACAAACATGGCAATGCTGACGGGTTGTCAAGGATGCACTCCCTAATATCCATGGTCGCTCATCCCTCGATGTCTGAGCTGGGGGGGAGGATATGTGACAGAAACCAGGGGATGGTAATAAATTCCGTATATAGGGCTCCCAGGATACTAAACAGTTTCTATCCTGTTTGGCCTGGGAGTGCAGCCTTATAATACATACACTCCATCCCACAGTTTGGCAAGCGCTGGAACTGAGGGATGAGAGATCCAGACCAGAGTTTGTCTGCTGCCTGATTTCTGTCACCTGTCATGCTAATTAGGAATCAGGTATGTAAGACTGTTTTCCTGTTTGCTCTGGTCTCTCCACAAGAGCCAGGAGGCTGGAAGGCTGCTGAACTACAGAGGGGAGAAGCCTTTTCCCCTAACAGGTTCAATCTTTCTGTTCATTTGTATAAGACTGCAAAAGTACCTTGTTTTGTTGTTGGGAGTGGAAAAGCCACTTCCAACCCTGAGTCAGGGATATCTAAGTTAAGTTATCGCTCAGATGAGCAGCTTTTGTTTTGATCTGTTTTCTGTTGTATGCACTGTGGCAGTCTCAGTGCCTGGGACTGAATAAACCAGGCATAGCCTGTTTAAAGGAACAGTACGTGACGCCTCATCATTTAACCTACCCTAAAAGACCGTGTTCTAAACAGTCCCAGACAAACGACGGAGCCCCGGAGTAAGCCGTTTGTCACAATATATATATATATATATATATATCAGTTAATATATATATACACACACACACACACACACACACACACACACACACACACACACACACACACACACACACACACACACACACACACACACACACACACACACACACACACACACACACACACACACACACACACACACACACACACACACACACACACACACTGTGTGTGTGTATATATATATAGATAGAGATACAGAGAGACTACAGATATATTCATAAAGGCTTACAGATCTGTTTTTGTAACCAAAAATCATACATGATCACATGCCAACATTATGAACTATGAAAGAAGATTAAGGTAAGTAATGTGTTTCAGAGTTAAGACACAAGAAAACATAACATTAAAAGGTATGCTGTTATATGGGTACTTACTTAAAGTTGTATGTCAATAATATTAGCATGAAATGACTATCTACATTACAAAAATAACCCAGATACATCTCATCTTGAACAAGAGCTAAGTGAATGTCATCTTCCATTAACATGCCAAGTGTGTAATAATGTTATACCATGAATCAAATGATGATTAATAGATATTCATATGTTATAAAATATGCCTTCATTCAGTCAGTGAGCATTTATAAACATTCATGTGTACAAAGACATACTTGAATGTTATCAAGCATCTGCACATGATCATACATACACTATGCATTAAATAATCTGCAGTAAACAACACCAGTACACCAAAAAATGTAGTGAATGTGATTATTTATTTTTGTTTATCCTTTTGAGAGCGAGTCACAGGCCTGCTTGTTGGCTGTTGTGTTTGCCTTTTCCCTCTGCCAAGTACTCTCACCTTAACTGTACCACTTGTACTGGCATGTGGCAGTTCTGTGGCATTGGGTGTGGGCTGTGGCACTTCAGTATCACTAAGTGTTGGCTGTTGCACTTCAGGGGCACTTAGTGTGGGCTGTGGCACTTCAGGGGCACTGGGTGTGGGCTGTGGCAGTTCAGTGGCACTGGGTGTGGGCTGTGGCACTTCAGGGGCACTGGGTGTGAGCTGTAGCAGTTCAGGGGCACTGGGTGTGGGCTGTGGCAGTTGTGAAACACTTGATAAACATTGCAAGAGTGATGGTGGAGCACTTTCTTGTTTTTGTGTTTTAATCTTCTTCCAAAAGCTGGTTATTAGTAATTGTTGCCTTAACTTTCTTTTGCGTGTCTCATTTGTAGGTGCCGGTTCCATATTTTGAACAGATGTAAGCGGTTGGATGTTGACAGGGACCTGCACAGAACTTGCACCTACTGTACCGGTATCATCCAGAACTGGGGAATGAAGAACTGATGACCCTGGAGAAAAAGTAGCAGCATGTAAAGATTCATCCTCTGATGGGGTAAAGTGGTATTGTTGTTCTCTTGCTGTACTCCGAAACTGATTTGCTTGGCTTACATTCAGAACTAGTGCTTGTAATGTCCTGTTTACATTTTGGATTTCTTTAGGAACTTGGATGATGACTTTTTTAATTTGTGACATTTCTGATATTGACCTTTCATGCATCCTATCATGCAGTGACATCATCCTTTCAAGCATTGACATCATTTCTGAATGGCGACGATTTTCTTCACCCAAGATTCGTTCTTCAGAAGCTGCAATAGCTGAGTAGGTGTCACGAGCAGGAGGACTTGAATGCTGTGTTAATCCAGGAGTGTCAACATCTTCATGGTCACTTGAGTGAATTTGTCCTTGAGCGGCAACATCTGGTTCTACAAATAAAGAAAGACATTATGAACTGCCATGGAACTTTCACTTTGTTTTCACTATAATGATAGTTGTTCTCATAGTGGAACACATAACATGTTTCCATAATTTATTATTTGTGTCCAATTAAAAGATGATGCTTGAAGTAACAATGATGTTTTGACTCAGTTTGAAAGAAGAAAGAATTAAAGGTTGTTGTAACATCACAACTCTTAGCTGATACTTTAAAACACACACAATACTGCTGCGGCCAAGTTTATTCGAGCATTTGCCCGTTCTTGGCCGCAGCAGTAGCCTGGCGCGCGCCCGAGTGTGACGGGCGCGCGCCGAAGCAGCGGAAGAGCGCCCTCCGATCGGGGCTCTCTCCCTACCGCTACCGGGCACGCCGAGGGGCAGCCACAAGCAAGCCGGGAAATATCCCGGCTTGCGGTACCGACCACACTGCAATAAAGTGTGTCGGTACTGTACATGTTGTCAGGAAACACTACATCACCTGTGACAATAACTGATGTGAAGTTCATTACATGTGAAAGGCATTTATTTTGCATGGCAAATGAAATGCTTCCAATGTACACATTATATGGCCTGCACCTCATACACTCATCTTCCATTCTTGATGATGACCTTGATGAGACAGGTGATGAGACATGTTCAGTGTCATGTGACACAGGAGCTGCAGGAGCAACTATATAGAAGAATAACATCAGAATTTAATTGTCATGTGTACATAATTAACATGAAGTATCTGTAGTGGGAGTAGTTATGGCTAAATATCAGCATCACATAATGAAATCACAATGATATGGTTAGGGCAATCTGTATATTATCCATCTTAACATAAATGTACATGTGAACCTAATCGGCACATTTATTTTAAACATCATACAACATACAATGTTCATGCAGGAATGCGTTGTAAAATTAAGTGTTCTGTTGTACATACACTGCATATGTTGTGTAGTAATCTAACTAGAATAATGTACATCACTACCATGAAAGCAAAGTTGACTCTGCTTAGAATTCAGCACCTAATTGTGTAAATGTGTATAATGTGTTTAGAGATCTGTCCGAACATTTAAGAGAAGCAGGTGTAGCGTTCAATGTTGCTGACACTCAGCAACACATGCAGTGTGTCGCTCACAGATGGTACTGGTGTGATAAGGTGGCGTATCTATAACATTAAAAGAATATATGAGTGAACGAATGACTAACGTACGTTTTAATATATAGTGGAGTGGTGGGTGAAAGCATTCAGATAATTACCATTTCAAATGAATGTGATGAACTTTTGTTCACCGTGTCAGCTTCTAACAACTGTAGTCCGTCCCCCAAGACTTGACACCACCCTGACCTTTTATTTGCTTCTACCACCTGTAAGCCGTCCCACAAGACTTGACCCTACCATGACCCTGTGATCTGGCTCTCTGCCCGACACCACACCCTCTCTTCACCTCTATGCTGTGATTACATATTAATTGCAACTGGTTTCACACACCGGTACTTGAGCGAAATAAAAATATAAAGTGAGCTACATATGAACACAATTAAATAACATATGGTACATGTTCCTATTTATGCTCACATTATACTACATGAAGCGAACAAAGAGCTTTAATAAAACATAACGGAATTTGTTTATTCAAATTATCCTTGCTCGCCTTTGAATCCACAATATTCCATGCAAGACTTGATTACGCAGTAATGGCCTGTTTATAGGTGTAACATAGATTCTCACTAATATTTATATATATATATATATATATATATATATATATATATATATATATATATATATATATTATATGTAGATATGTATCGACACATACATGAAATAGTGAATTATGCATTTGTGTGCACAGACACAGTATAACGAAGTTATACATTACTGTGACAAAGAATGAGTGCGGGTGTGCTTTGTGGTTATGCATGTTAACCCATTGTTTGTAAAAAGATTCAAACATACATTCAGCTTTCAACTATAGGGCAAAGATGTTGAATGCTTTGTAAAGTAGAAGGTTGCAGTGTGTGTTTTTTTGATGACCATTACACATAATCCCTTCATGCAGGTCAAGTTGTGTATGTTTACTCATAAAGATGTCATCCACGATAGCTGAGCCAATACATGTTTCCAAACACACACATATATATATATATATATAAAAACTGGCGACACACTTTATTCGAGCTCGGCTAGTCCCACGAATTCGGGTATAGTCGGGTGTATTGAGGTTTGTGACTGTTTTCTGCCCCAGTGCATTGTGTTATTTTCCAGGCAGGGATTGAAGCATTTTATTCCAGCTGGCTGCAATACTGCACAGTATATATATATATACTGCATTACAATTCATGAATTTATGCCATCTGGTAGACACGCGAAGCATTGCAGCCTATTAAATCCTAATCATTATCATTTAACAGATCAGCCGCCCGTCAGCCAGGCATGAACCATGGCTGGGAAGGCAAACGCAACGGGGCTTGTCTGAGGTGAGGAGCGGCGCTTTCCAGGTATCTGCCAGGTACATACTGGGTATTTGCTCGAATAAAGTGTATCGCAGCAGTATATATATATATATATATATATATATATATATATATAATATTTTTTTGTTTTTTAGGACAACTATATATAAATATATATATATATATATATATATATATATATATATATATATATATATATATATATATAATCATATATATATATATATATATATATATAAATCTATCTATCTATCTATCTATCTATCTATCTATCTATAATATTTTTTTGTTTTTTAGAACAACTATATATATATATATATAAATCTGTCTATCTATCTATCTATCTATCTATCTATCTATCTATCTATCTATCTATCTATCTATCTATCTATCTATCTATCTATCTATATATATAATATTTTTTTGTTTTTTAGAACAACTATATATAAATATATATATATATATATATATATATATATATATATATATATATATATATATATATATATATAAATATATCTATCTATCTATCTATCTATCTATCTATCTATCTATCTATCTATCTATCTATCTATCTATCGATAGATTGATATAGAGAGAGATAGACATATATACAGATATATATGTAGGTATGCATACAGTATATTGGGAAGAAAGTATAAGTTGCAGCGGAAATATAGATAAGAACTGTAACATACGACACGCGTAGTACAGTAACATTTGTCACCTGGTGGAAATGGAGCAGAATAAATTCCGATATCTCTGTCCCCTGGCAAACCCTCCACAACGACAGGAAGAAATTTTTCCCGCATCTGCTCCTCCAATGGAGTTAAGATTAGAGCTTGTGCTGGCGGCCCACCTCCAGTGGCAGAAGCATGCATCCGTTGTGCTTGGATTTTTTTCTTTAAGTTTGCCCTGATATCATCAAATCTCTTCCGACAATTCGCGCGGTCCCTGACATGATTCCCACATGCAGACACAGCCAATGTTATTTGATCCCACATTTCTTTTCTGGAGGCTGAACTTGTCCGCCCTTGAAATACATACAAAATATATGACGTTAAATATTATTAGAAAAACGAGCAGTTTCCAAAACTGCTACCTATTCCAAGAGATACCAAACATGCTGGCTTAGGTTGAATATGTGTACCATATGAGCATTTACGTGGAAACATACAAATCTAGGGAAGCTTGCATGAATATTGTATGACCTTTGGCAAACTTTTTAGACTGATTGTTATGGTCGTTATAAAGCATGAAGGATTATGTGTGTAACAATTAACTTTAATTGATAGATATTAGATTATAATAGTTTGATATTAAGACATTTCACATGAGATAGAATAACATGTCTTTGAACAATCAATGCAAAGATACAGTAGCGGCATACTTTATTCTAACTAATGCCAGCGGCATGCCAGGATCTACTCCGGCTGCCGCCAGTCAAGACCGCGCGCCGCCGCGGTTCCACCACGCACCCCCCCTCCGCTTCGGGCGCATTTTGGCCCCCCTTCCCGACCCCGAACCCGGCTCCTGCTCTGCCCCTCTGCTTCCCCGCACCCCCGCTTACCTCAATTTACACTCCAGGGGTGTAGGGGAAGCCGGGGAAGCCGGGGAAACTGGGCGCGTCACGTGACAGTGATGTCACAGTGCGCCGCAACTAGCCGCGTCACCACGCTTCCCGCACGCATCCTGCCGTGCGGGAAGTGTAAGAATAAATAATGTCGATACTGTAGACTTACCTAGTAAATGCCCATACATATTTTTTTGTTTTTTAGAACAACTATATATAAATATATATATATATATATATATATATATATATATATATAAATCTATCTATCTATCTATCTATCTATCTATCTATCTATCTATCTATCTATCTATCTATCTATCTATCTATCTATCTATCTATCTATATATAATATTTTTTTGTTTTTTAGAACAACTATATATATATATATATATAAATCTATCTATCTATCTATCTATCTATCTATCTATCTATCTATCTATCTATCTATCTATCTATCTATCTATCTATCTATCTATCTATCTATATATATATAATATTTTTTTGTTTTTTAGAACAACTATATATAAATATATATATATATATATATATATATATATAAATATATCTATCTATCTATCTATCTATCTATCTATCTATCTATCTATCTATCTATCTATCTATCTATCGATAGATTGATATAGATAGAGATAGACATATATACAGATATATATGTAGGTATGCATACAGTATATTGGGAAGAAAGTATAAGTTGCAGCGGAAATATAGATAAGAACTGTAACATACGACACGCGTAGTACAGTAACATTTGTCACCTGGTGGAAATGGAGCAGAATAAATTCCGATATCTCTGTCCCCTGGCAAACCCTCCACAACGACAGGAAGAAATTTTTCCCGCATCTGCTCCTCCAATGGAGTTAAGATTAGAGCTTGTGCTGGCGGCCCACCTCCAGTGGCAGAAGCATGCATCCGTTGTGCTTGGATTTTTTTCTTTAAGTTTGCCCTGATATCATCAAATCTCTTCCGACAATTCGCGCGGTCCCTGACATGATTCCCACATGCAGACACAGCCAATGTTATTTGATCCCACATTTCTTTTCTGGAGGCTGAACTTGTCCGCCCTTGAAATACATACAAAATATATGACGTTAAATATTATTAGAAAAACGAGCAGTTTCCAAAACTGCTACCTATTCCAAGAGATACCAAACATGCTGGCTTAGGTTGAATATGTGTACCATATGAGCATTTACGTGGAAACATACAAATCTAGGGAAGCTTGCATGAATATTGTATGACCTTTGGCAAACTTTTTAGACTGATTGTTATGGTCGTTATAAAGCATGAAGGATTATGTGTGTAACAATTAACTTTAATTGATAGATATTAGATTATAATAGTTTGATATTAAGACATTTCACATGAGATAGAATAACATGTCTTTGAACAATCAATGCAAAGATACAGTAGCGGCATACTTTATTCTAACTAATGCCAGCGGCATGCCAGGATCTACTCCGGCTGCCGCCAGTCAAGACCGCGCGCCGCCGCGGTTCCACCACGCACCCCCCCTCCGCTTCGGGCGCATTTTGGCCCCCCTTCCCGACCCCGAACCCGGCTCCTGCTCTGCCCCTCTGCTTCCCCGCACCCCCGCTTACCTCAATTTACACTCCAGGGGTGTAGGGGAAGCCGGGGAAGCCGGGGAAACTGGGCGCGTCACGTGACAGTGATGTCACAGTGCGCCGCAACTAGCCGCGTCACCACGCTTCCCGCACGCATCCTGCCGTGCGGGAAGTGTAAGAATAAATAATGTCGATACTGTAGACTTACCTAGTAAATGCCCATACAGAGAGTCATAGTGCTCCAAAATCCCTGTGACAAGAACTCTGTTTTCCTCTTTATTTTCCTCTTCATTGAAATGAGGATTACGTGGCCGCTCCACACGTTTCCTCCGACCACGTGCAGCCACAGATTTTGGCTGCTGCTGACTGGACTCTCCTTCTTCCAATGGAAGAGACTCCAAAAGCGGCCCACCACCAACCACCCCACCAGCAGACACCCCAGCAGCACCACCACCAGACACCCCAGCAGCACCACCACCAGACACCCCATCAGCACCAGCAACAGACACCCCAGCAGCACCAGCAACAGAGCCACAAGCAGCACTCGCACTCACAGCAACACCACTCACACTCCCAGCAACACCATTCGCACTCGCAGCAACAGCACTCCCCTGAATCCTACGTTCACTCAGACGCGTACTCACACGACTACCAGTACCACTCACACCAGCATCACTCCTCCCATGACTTTCGGCCATACCTCTAGCACTCACAAAGAACAGAAATTAAATTTAAACTCAATCGCACTGAACACTTACAAAGTGAAAACAAGACAAAGATGTTAACAAAACAACACAAGACAAACCTTTCACAATACACAACAACTCTCTCAGTCAATATGAAATATGTAAATCGCCCAGATCTGTGTGTCTCTCTCACCCAACAACACAGAGAATGAATAAAAATACACGCTGCCTTTAAATTGGCCGCTCAATCAAAAACATGCTTGCTTCGGCAGATTCAGCAAGAAGTTTCATTGGCGAACCTAACACCACCTCGCCATGCACGCCGATACACCTGTGTGTGATCGGCAAATCATTGGCAGAGTGGGAACAAATGTTTTCGGCTTGATTCGGCAGGGATTTGGCACTTATTGCATACGGCAAGGGAAAATCGGCACAATCATGCTGATAAGGAACACTTGACGAGAGGACTTTTTCGGCGCTTACTGCATAGAGCCCATAGTCATAAACATGGAGATATTTTGAACCATGAGAAGTGAAATCATATACTAGTTGGAATTGTAGTAGGAGAGAAAAAAAATGAGGGAATAAACTATGAACAGAATTAGCGGTAGTGATTACACTATACCAAAATGCTAGTGTCTATACACTCATTAAGGTTAAGTGGAGCTAATGTGCCTAAAGTGTATATCCAAAATGATTCATGCACACACAGTGCTTTAAACCGATCTCTTCCCAGTTTGGACATGTTGATGGTTTCAAGGTCTATAACTCTGAGTCCATGGATCTTTCACGTGAACCTGTGTGAAGTGTCTCCGAACGCTGTGTGTAAGCACTCCCTTTACAATCTTTCGGGGATGTTCCAGGAACCGAACATTAGGGGGTCGCTTAGTGCACCCTATATATTAAAGATGGCAAGAACACAACAGTGCATAAACTACATAAGTAGTAAGACAATGGATGTTGCTGTTGATTTTGTGTAGAACCATTGGTATGAGAAGTGAATGAACTACCCACCACAATGTGCCTACACATGAGACATCTTGTCCTCCCACACTTGAAGTTGCCCTTGGGCTTGTTGTTGAGTATCCCTAGCTTTTCCGTTTTTTTTTCAATCTGCTCGGTGCCAGTTTTTTTTTGATATTCTTTCCTTTGCGGATGAAACTTGAGCAGATTGAGTCAAAACTCAAGTGTGGGTCACAGGAGAGCACATTCCAATGTGAATTGAGTATTTGGACTACCTTGTTGGATTGGCTACTGTATCTAGTAATGAATTTTGTAACATTACCTTGATTGATCTTAGGTGCTTTCTGGTAACCGATGTTGACATTGTCCAAAGAACAATTCTGTCTCCGTCTATTGAAGTGGCTGAGAGGGATGTTTTGGAGCCATTTAGGGTGGTAACTGCTTGTCGCGTGAATGTAACCATTCACAGCCACATCTTTGAAATGGACCTTGGTTTGAATAATGTTGTTTTCGTCTACACAAAGTGCTAGGTCCAAAAAGACAGTCTGGGCTTTGTTAATCTGATGTGTAAACTTGAGTCTTAAGTTGTTATCATTAAGACGAACTGGAGTCTGTTCGAGGACGATGTGTCAGGACGTAGCAGTGTCATTGCGTCATCATCTTGGGACTGCTGGATCGTGGCCGGACCCTGTCCCTGCTGCTTGAGGCTAACAGTGGCAGTAATATACCGCAGCTGCTCTGTTCATTGGGATTCAGGAACCCAGGATATCAGCTTTAACTCCATGTGTAATACCATTGAGGAGCAGTTGAGACCGTTTCAGTGCTGATAAGTCTTTCAAGGATATACACTGTGGACTTCACCGGAGGACGTCTCTAGCTGGCAGTGACAATATTGATCCCACATTGCTTGTTTCTATCCTTCCTTTGTGAGAGAGCTTAATCTCTCCCTTCCCATTTCCTTTATTAAATGTTAAAAATGTTACGCTATGGGCCGTGCACTTTCTTCTTCTTTCTTGTCATATTTATTCTTTACGCAAGTGGTTTTATGGGTCACGGGTTGTCCTGTATTATCGTCAAGTATCCTGCTCTTTCTTAGGGTTTTTAATGCTACAACTGGCACAGCACAAAACAGGTTCTTGCATCCGCTGAACATGGATTGATCTATTGTTGAAGCAAAAGATGGAGAAGAGCAATGCAGCAGAAGAGTTCAGATCTAGATTAGTCTTTCTTTTCTGTTTGTATGACCATCCAATTTCTGTAGGACTTTAACTACAGTACAGCTGACGACTATTCTTCTAAATTGCCAAAATGTGGTCACTTATTGACTGGGGCAACATTCATAAGTACAATACAAGGTGTTAATGTTGGGTAGAGATGAGTTGGGGATTTGGTGTCTATGGTGGCAAGGTGTCAAAATTAGCACTATACCTGTAGCTTTCCTGCTACCGCACACTTATAATGGTATAAAACCTGCATTTTGAAGTTGCATTAAACATTCAATAATACATTCTAAAAAGCAACTATGACCAACATTTTACAAAGATACTAGTATTACAATAATGCACATGTAAATAAAGGGATTCACAACCACAGGAATCCAACAGTGACTCCAGCAAAGGGGCATCCAGATGACACTATGCTTCATTAGGTATCATGCGCAAGGGAAGACACAAGTTTGTAGGATGGTCCAAGGGGTCAGAACTGAGTAAGTACACTACTTTATACAGTTGTTCCTCTCATGCACTTTTCATCCAGTTTATAGTGTACAGTATGCCTCTTTATGTTTTTTCATCTTTGTAATTTTGATTTTTTCACAGTGAGTGGATTCAGTTGGTGGATGAGATCAGCATGGAAAATAAAGAATGATCAGCTCACAGTCCAGCATCAGACTAATGAGATGCGATTTGGGCTGGACCTTTTGACGTTCAAGGTATAGTTCTGTAATGTACAATTTCTGCACAGGCTAAGTAATATGAATGAACATTCTACCATATTCCCATTCTTGTATTATTATTGCAGATCGTGTCCCATGATAAGGGATGTTAAAATGACTAAAATAGTTGACCAAGCTCGTGCATGGTTTGAGAGTGCAGAAAAGTTTTAGGATGTGATATCTTCTGATGAAAAACAAAATACATGAGGCGCACCAAAGTGGAAAAGAAAAGAGTACAAATAACGGTTCTACAACACCCAGGTCAGACCTATATAGTATATAGAGAGTAAGGACACTAGTGAGGATTTCACAAAGCAAACTATTTATTAGCCACAAAGGACCATGTTAGTGTGAGCAAACAGTGAGTTTATATACCCTTCCTAATTACCAGGGCTCCCGCTGTGTCTAACCTCTGACGTGCCAAGTCGCGATATCAGTCCTCCCCCTTATTGATGTAAGTAAGAAAAAGTTGTATGTAAATGCAGAGCACAGTCAAAAAATAGGCATAATTAGCCAAAAAAATCGAAAAAATCCAGGGGAACTCAAATCTATAGATCCATTTATTGCAAGCTCAGCAACAGATGGACAAAATGAAACGCACCTACTGCACCGACACACTTTATTCGAGCAAATACCCAGTATGTACCTGGCAGATACCTGGAATGCGCTGCTCCTCACCTCTGACAAGCCCCGTTGCGTTTGCCTTCCCAGCCTGGGTTCATGCCTGGCTGACGGGCGGCTGATCTGTTAAATGATAATGATTAGGATTTAATAGGCTGCAATGCTTCGCGTGTCTACCAGATGGCATAAATTCATGAATTGTAATGCAGTATATATATATATATATATACTGTGCAGTATTGCAGCCAGCGGGAATAAAATGCTTCAATCCCTGCCTGGAAAATACCTCAATGCACTCGGGCAGAAAACAGTCACAAACCTCAAAACACCCGGGTATACCCGAATTCGTGGGACTAGCCGAGCTCGAATAAAGTGTGTCGCCAGTGTAGCTGTTTCGTGCCTAGCACTTTATCAAAGTGTAAGGTGCACCAAACAGCATACATTTTTATACATACCAATTTTTGCACCATTGAAATACTGAGGATTACGTCAAGTGAGTTTGCGCTGACGCAACATCTATCCTCATTGGCTGAAAAAGTCAGGTGTTAAACATATTTAATAAAACAAACTTTAAACAGCTAAAAAATAATGAATAATAACAAAATACATAAAAACAAGTGTAATACCTGTATACAAATGATACAGATCCCAATCACATCACCAAGAAAGAACATTAGCTAATACCCTAATGCAGTATCATCCTATATAGAGGTAATTCCATGTAGAGCATATAATTTAACCTCTCCTTAGGAAACCTATAAGGAGATGTATAGCCTGCAACAAAGCTCTTTTAAATATTAATTAATAATATATACATGCAGTTGACAGAGTTTTATAATAAAATCTATAGTGTAGACAGGGACTGATGTGACCTCGATTTCATCTCTATTTTAAACCAGTATAGGGGACAAAGGCCCAGTCTAATCTTGCTTAATTACATAGAAACCACAATAATAATATTGGGTTCTTATTTTATACCTATTGGTATTCTTTACAGACTGGTGTATAGTACAAAGGAGAAGAATAAAAAAACCTTTTTGTGAATAGGGGAGGGAGACACGAAATAGTGTGATCCCTTCCAATCACAAAGCAAAAATAAAACCTCAACAATAGTAATTTTAACATTTAAAATTATTTATATTTATACAGTAAGTCATTAAAAAAATTAAATATTTTTTGATATATATATTGTTAACCTCTATTGACATTGTACATATATTGGTGTATATTAGAGAAGATGGAAAAGTACATCTCAAAACTAATGTCAAAGAGGCAAAAATACACAAATACAAAAATACTGATACTCAGAGGCTCTCCAAAAGAATCTGATGAAAGAAAATGACCTACAGTGGTGTGAAAAAGAAAGTACACACTCTTTGAATTCTATGGTTTTACATATCAGGACATAATAACAATCATCTATTCCTTAGCAGGTCTTAAAATTAGGTAAATACAACCTCAGATGTACAACACATGACATATTACACCGTGTCATGATTTATTTAACAAAAATAAAGCCAAAAATGGAGAAGCCATGTGTGAAAAACTAAGTACACCCTTTCTTCTTCCATATGAATTAAGATGCTAAGTAGAAGACAGGTGCTGCTAATCAAATACCCTTGATTAATTGATCATCAGCAAGTGTGACCACCTCTATAAAAGTCAAAGTTTTAGCAGTTTGCTGGTCTGGAGCATAACCAAAATTATTGCAGGTCCTAACACTAAACTGTGAACCCTTCATTTTACAGTACCTCTGTATGAGGGGAAGCAACCACAGTGAGTCTTGTCCATTCAGCAAAATGCTAGAACTTCCTGAATTAATTTTGGTTTACCTTGACGTGGTAAGCAGGATTATGACGCTTTGGCCAAAGGGTTTAACTAAATAACCAAGTAAATATTATTATTATTGAAGTATTTAAAGTTTATACAGTACTTATTACTTTATAAGTTTTGTCAATTGGATGTAGAATTGGGCACCCCTGTCTTTTGTTTGTATAACCTTATAGCGCTCTACCATCTTAGGGAAGTCTAGTGGAAAAGCTAAAAAGCTAAAAAGTAACTGGCACTACTAAGGATCTTAAAAACTACAGATGCCTAAATATCGAACTCAAAATCTACAGCAAGATCTTGGCAAACAGGCTCAATCCCATTCTCTCCCGACTCATCCATGTCAATCAGGAAGGCTTCGGGTCAGGTGGACAGGCCTCTGACAATACCCGCAAAATTGTGGATATCAGCAACCATGTGCATCACACCGGAACCAAAGCAATGATTCTGAGCCTCGACGCAGAAAAAGCGTTCGACAGAATCAAATGGTCTTTTTTAGACCAAACGATGCTGAGGTTTGGCTTCTCTGGTCCTTTCCTGGAAAGGGTCAAGGCCCTATACCAAAACACCACGGTGTATGTTAAGCTCTCAGGCGGATTATCAGACCCAATCACTATAAGGAACGGGACCAGACAGGGTTGTCCACTATCCCCATTGCTATTCACTCTAACAATCGAAACCCTAGCGGCTAAAAAAGTATCAAGGGGATTCGAATTGCCAAAAAAAGAATATAAAATGTCCCTGTTTGCCGACGATGTAATCCTGACCCTCGCTGACACCCATGTATCCCTCCCTAACATCCAAAGATTATTAGACCAATTTGGCCTAGTCTCTGACTATAAAGTTAACATGAATAAATCAGAAGCCCTCAATATACTGCTGCGGCACAGTTTATTCGAGCATTTGCCCGTTCTGTGCCGCAGCAGTAGCCTGGCGCGCGCCCGAGTGTGACGGGCGCGCGCCGAAGCAGCGGAAGAGCGCCCTCCGATCGGGGCGCTCTCCCTCCCGCTGCCGGGTCCGCCGGGTCCCCCGGAACCCCCTGCCGCTGTCCCGCGATCGCGGGACACCAGGGCTCCCTCGGGGAGCCCCTGGACGTGCGTGCAGGGGGCGCACGCTCCCGAAGACGCGTGACCGCGCGTCTATGACGCGCGGCACGCCGAGGGGCGGCCACTAGCAAGCCGGGAAATCTCCCGGCTTGCGGATCTGGCCGCAGTGCAATTAAATGTGTCGCCAGTGTAGCCCTACCAGACCAGACGTGGAAACTATTAGTCAAATTATAAATATAAGTGGAGCTCCACCCACATCAAATACCTTGGTGTGAAAATCTCAAATTCCTATAGATCACTATACCAGCATAATAACCCCCCCCCCCCCCACCCCATCTATGTGACCAGATCAAAAAAGTTCTGGATTCTTGGAAAAAGCTCAAAATTTCCTGGTTCGGAAGAATAGTATCAATCAAAATGAATGTCCTCCCAAGACTACTCTATTTCTTCCAAACGCTTCCCATATTTGTCCCACTGGCGGCCCTAAAAAACATCCAAGCCCTCATATTTCAATTTATTTGTAAGGTCAAGAGGCCAAGGGTCCCAAGATCAGAGATGCTATCCCCAAAAATCAGGGGGGATGCCCCAATGTGGTCAGATACTACCTCGCGGCGCAGCTGAAGCAGGCTGTAGTTTGGAATTACGACCCGGCCTCCACCTGTTGGCTCGCAATAGAGTCTCATTGCGCCGTTCCCTTGCCTCTTCAGGTGTCCCTGTGGTCCTCGGGGAGCAAGGAGGGAGGACCATGGAGGTTTGAACTAGGGGCAATGAGGTGCATGTGGGATGTCTGGCTTAAAAGCAAAGGGAAGTATGGCCTGTTAGCTATTCCCTCTCAACTCACCCCTATCTTTGGAAACCCAAACTTCCCGCCTGGGTGTTCTCAAAGACAATTCAACCAATTCCAGGGTCTCAATATCAGGCTGGTTGCTGATCTGCTGAAGAAAGGAGAGATCCTTTCTTTCCAGGAACTCCGAGACAAATATCAGTCTAAATGTAGACGGACGTTCACAGAGGTACACAATTGGAGACTTTTATAAGGTGAAATTATAATAAGGCTTTATTGTGCCTTTTCCTTTTCATCAGGAAATCATCCAAACAAGGGGGGGGGAACAAAGCTTCTATTCACTTGGGAGTATTTCTAGTGAAACACTATGCAATTAATTCACATCTCCCTTAGTCAAGCATTTCTCGCAGCCCCAAAACATATAGCATGAAATAAGCAGATATAAGCAGTCTCTTAAGAATGAAAGTCTTATCTGTCTCTTGGAGGGGAAATCTTCTCAGTTCCTGGTTCAGCTCCCTTCCCTCAGGGTTTGTCAGCATTCAGGTTTAGAAGTTTTCCCTGTGTCTTGGAAGCAGCTCTGCTGTGTCTTCTGCCAGAGCTCAAGACATGGTCAGCTCCATAGATCTGTGTTCTCTTGGTCAGTCTCTCCTGGGAGACTCAAGAACCCTGCTCTGTCTCCAAAGGTCAGCTCACAAGTGAGCTAAGGAGTCACTTCCTGTCTCAACAGACAGGTTTTTGTAAGCAATCTAAATCAGGCAGCTGGTGTTTATTAATTGACTACCAGCAGTTAACCACCACACTGCTAGAATAAAGGCACATTACTTGAACAGGGATTACTCCCCTGTTACACTCAAGATCTTCATTTGTTTAAGTTCCTGCAAATTAGGCACTTTCTCTTATCGCTTTCCCAAAATTCCAAATTCCCCACACTAACTAGATTTGAGTCCCCATGCATTAAAGGTGCCTACCAGAGGGGACTGATCTCGGAGATCTATAGGGGGATGGAGTCGGCATCTGACCCACCGATATATTCAAAAATGGTCAGCGGACCTTAACACAACATTAGACATAGACAACTGGGAGGATGTTTGGGAGTCGGCCGCTAAAACTTCAATTTGTACCATAACAAAAGAGAACATCTACAAAAACCTATTCCAGTGGTACCTGACCCCGGCTAGGCTGAGCCAGATCTTCCCCGGCACACAGACCTGTGCTGGAGGGGATGTGGTCAAAAGGGAGACGTGGCCCATATTTGGTGGTCATGTCCAGAGATACAGAGGTTCTGGACCATGATCCAGACGCTTCTCCGAGAGACCTCGGGGATACTTTTCCCTTTGGACCTCCTGACATTCATGTTGGGCAAACCTATTGATGGCCTCCCCTCGCCTCTATCCAGATTGGTCTCCTCCATCCTGACTGCGGCCAGATGCTCGGTCGTGGCGGCCTGTAAACAGACCAACACTCCTGCAAGAAGCACGGTAATCAGAAGGATAGACGCAGTAATGTCTATGGAGAAGCTTACAGCCATGCTCCATAAAAAAATGCTGCAGTTCTGGAAAACTTGAGATCCCTGGCTCGGACCGCAAGGTCTGGGTCTGCACTGGGTCTAGAGTGAGCAAACGCGGGCGGGTAGAGGGGACGGAGGCCACCAGGGATTCTCGCCTCCTCCCCCCTTCCTCACTCCTCCCTCCGCTTCCCTTCCCTGTCGGTTCGTCCACCCCCCTCCCCCCATCCTTCCCTTCTTCTCTCTCTCTCTTAAAAAAGGAAAAGATTATTGGTCAACATCTCGCCGAACTCAGTCATGTTGTCATGTGCCCATGACATTACTGTACTTATGTATGTATGTGTTTGTTGCCAATAAAAAATGATTGATTCAAAAACTACAGATGCCTGCAGAATATGTGCACAAGGAAAACAAGGCATGCAAAAACAAAATATTACTCTGACAATCTTCATCAGAATCCATCAAATTCAGCTAACCTCTGGAAGGTTATCAACAATATATTCCAGCCTTCTAGCCATCAACAACCATATAATATCAATAGGGAAGATATTACCCTGGCAAATCCCACTGAAATTGCAAATGCATTCAATTACAGTAATATTTTGTGGGGTGTGCTACCAATTTATTAGTGAAACGTAACACGAACTACATACATGAACCTCATTCTGGGAGTACCTCTATAGCCCCACCTTCTCCCAACACTGCCCAAAGTTTTCAATTTGTCCCAGTATCTGAAGAGGAGATTACACAAGCACAACTCAAAATAAAACTAAGCAGCCAATGTGGACCTGACCTACTGCAATCTAAGTCCCTACGACTTGGTACCCCAGCCATTGCCAAACCGTTTGCTTCCCTAATCAACTATCTTCAGACCATATCCGTAGAACCTGGAGAACTGACAGAGTTGTCCAAATCTTTAAAAATGGGGACAAAAACACTGTCTCAAACTACAGGCCAATCTCTCTTCTCTCAATACTATCCAAAGTCATGGGAAAATGTGTTCACTCCCAATTAAGCGATTACTGTACCAAGACAAATTTCCCTAGCCAATTCCAATCTGGCTTTTGCCCCAAAAACTCCATGGTAATTACCCTCCTAAAAGTTTGCAATGAGAACCAGTGTGGAATGGAACTGGGACAACTTACTGGGGCAATATTCCTAGATTTTGCAAAGACTTTTGATACTGTTGATCATGTTATCCTGCTAAACAAACTCCAGTGCTCTTGAATAGGGCAGCATGCTTTAAACTAGTTTCATTCCTACCTTTCAGGCATATCCCAACATGTGTCTATCTCGGGCACTAACTCCAACCCCTTGGATATCACCTGCGGTGTCTCGCAAGGCTCTGTTCTGGAGCCCATACTCTTCTCAGTGTTCATTACTGATCTTCCTACAGCTTGTAAGGAAGCCGCAATACACATGTATGCGGATGAGTCAATCTTATATGCACGCATCCCTAACCTCTCCAACCTTGGACTCGTACTTACATATGACTTTTTGAGACTTGAAAATTGGATTTCCCAAAACAAACTATTTCTAAACACTGACAAGACTGTAACCATGGTATGTGGGACCAAGGCTAAATTTGTCATGCTTCCAATGAAGAAGCTACAGAACAGAAACAACTCTAATACTATCCTAGCCCCTGTTACTAGTTTCAAATATTTGGGCATATGGTTTGACTCCCGTTTAACATTTAGATTGCACATTGTTACCCTGATATCCAAAACGTATGCCTAACTAGGTGTATAATATAGGAACAAATCCTCCCTAAGTCTGCTGGTCAGAAAGCGCATCGCACAGCAGATGCTGATGCCAATTATAGACTATGGGGACATAATATATGGCACGGCACCCCAAACTCACCAAGGCCAACTAATACCCTCTACAACTCAATATGCCACTTTGTCCTCCAATGCAATTACAACACACATCACTGTGAAATGCTCAAAGAACTAGATTGGTCATCACTTGAGTCTAGGTGCAAAGATAACCTCTCCTGTCTTGCCTTCAAATACTTTCTGGGCAAGCTACCCGCCTATCTGAACAAGCTCCTCACCCCTACCAAATGCAGCACTTATCTGAGATCTGACTCCAAAAGACTGTTCATGGTCCCAAGGTTCAACAAAGTATTCAACCACTCCTCCTCTTACTGTGCACCCCACAACTGGAACATCTATCGGAGACTCTTACTGCCACCACCAGTAAAAGTTCTTTCAAAACTAAAGCTGTCTCACATTTTAATCTGGTCTGTAACTGTTATATACGTCTATAATATGTATTATCTTTGTGCATACAATGTCTTGTATATAATCTACTGTATGTAATGGATGTGCTCGCCACAAACCTGGACCGGACCGCGAGGCTTAGGTGGGGATAGGGAAACATTGACCTGAGACCGCGAAGCTGGGTCCGGTATGCGGATTCCATCGTCATGGGTAAACGGGTAGGGGTTGGATATACAGATGCAGCAGCCGTTATTGAAACACTTCACACATTGTATACTTCGGAATACCCATGTCATGGCGCGGGATTTCTTCCAACCGTACCGCCTTAAGACGCGAGTGCAGGTGAGCGCATAAAATGGCATATTAGTGTTCTTGCTTTTAAACACCTGAAATTGACACAGTAGCACAGTAGCACAGTACTGTACACATTACAATTCATTCATTTCATTGCATTTAATTGCACACAATCCATGAAATTCAAACAGAGCAACCACAATTAACACATGTGCCTAGGCGATTGGCGGGGTTAATCCTGCGTGGAGTACAGCAGTGGACACAAAAACGGCGCAGTGATTTGTTTGAATAAAGTCCGCTGCATCTGTAGCAGCAATAACGATATCCAGGCCGAGGTCAAGGCAGGAAGGTCAGGAGCAAAGGTTGAGGTCACAGGCCAGGGTTAGTACCAGGAAGGCTTCAGTGTAGAGCTTCAGCGTAGCCGCTTCTGCGCAAGGGAATGCCTCCAGAACAGAGCAGCTACAGCGGAGGGGATCCAGCGCAGATGCTCCAGCATGGGAGGACCTCCTGAACAGGAAACAAGGAGCTTCAGCATAGAGCTTCAGCATAGGAATGGTCTCTTGCTGGAGGAGGCCACAGGAACACGAAGCTTCAGCACAGGGGCTTCAGCACAGGAAAAAACTCCCAATGGAGGAGGCTTGAAGCTACAGAAGATGGCTTCTGCACATGAAGGCCAAGACAGGTCAAGCAGAAATGCTTGTGACAAGCACAGATACACGGCATAGAAAGGATTGAAGGCCTCTGAAGCAGGGTATGCAGACAGGCCACAGAAATAATAAAGCTTTAGTGCTGGGGATCCAGCGCTTCAGCACAGGAACGGGAAGGCCCAAGATAGGCCAAGCAGAGGTGCTTGTAGCAAGCACAGTTTACCAGGAAAACAGGAATTATGCTCAGCCTCTTCCTAGGGAGAAGGGCTGACCCTAAATAGCATAGACAGCCAATAGGGCAGAGCTGCATAGAAGGCCGCATCAAGCAGACTGCATTGTAAGTCCAGAACAAGGTGATTCTAATAGCTGTTCACGGAGAGCTTTACCTGGACCATCCATACCCCTGTAAGGGTGAGTTCCAGCCAAACCCAGGACCGGATCCCTTAAACTGTTTAACCCTTGTCACTCATTGTAACTATGTATTTGTAACCATGTATCTGTCATTCTAACTCTGTGCCTAGTACATACGTGAAAATGAGAGGTAACTCTCAAAGTATTACATCCTGGTAAAACATTTTATAAATAAATAAAAACAGTACATCCATAAGGTCTCAATGATAATCTCCAATTGGATGTTTTTGGACCAGAGATGTCTCCCTGAGATAGGTATTATGGTATGTTATGTTTCTTTGCTACAGGTCTGGTAGGCTGCTTCTGCAGCTGCTCTTTATGCATATCTGGAACTTTTCACTAAATGCAGGTATTTATATACATACCAACTGGTAAATATAAATCCAGTTTAAATATACCTGGTCCTCCTTATTCTTTTTATCTACAGACAAAGGGGATTAACAAATACATCCCCAGCTGTGTCAAATGATTATGGCTATACACTGGCGACACACTTTATTCGAGCTTGGCTAGTCCCACGAATTCGGGTATACCCGGGTGTATTGAGGTTTGTGACTGTTTTCTGCCCGAGTGCATTGAGTTATTTTCCAAGCAGGGATTGAAGCATTTTATTCCCGCTGGCTGCAATACTGCACAGTATATATATATAAACTGCATTACAATTCATGAATTTATGCCATCTGGTAGACACGCGAAGCATTGCAGCCTATTAAATCCTAATCATTATCATTTAACAGATCAGCCGCCCATCAGCCAGGCATGAACCCAGGCTGTTAAGGCAAATGCAACGGGGCTTGTCAGAGGTTAGGAGCGGCGCATTCCAGGTATCTGCCAGGTACATACCGGGTATTTGCTCGAATAAAGTGTGTCGGTGCAGTAGCTAGACCCATGGATATACAAACTGGAAATGGACCACATCCATACAAGAAATACTTTATTCAAAATGAAATCATTGTTTTAAAATCACACCTTCCTACTGTCTCTGTACTTTCTTCCTACTTACAAATAAGAGTGTAAGCTCTGTTGGGAAGAGACTCCTTTTCCTAATATTAATTTGATGTCTGAAGCGCTAATTCCCATTATGTGTTATCTGTATTATTTGTTATTTATATTATTATATCACGTGTATTACTGCTGTGAAGCTCTATGTACATTAATGGCGCTATATAAATATATACATACATTTTCTTTAGTATTTTTTCTCTTTAGCACTCTACACAGGGTGGTAATAAGGAGCGCTACATCAGGAAATCACATCTCACTCCCCCCTTCACTCTGACAGGGGAGCGCACTTGTGATCCTACTGCTCATGACGGATGCGCAATGACATCAAAGCCTGGCTTCCACCAGCCTTTGCGCATGCATGGGAATTACCGATGCTTATATCTGTAAGGGTATTTAAACTCACTGTTTGCTCACACTCACATGTCATTTTTCTATAACAAAGTATCAGGATAGGAGAAGACAGCATCGTCGGTGGACACGCCAGGGTCAGGACTGGAGACATCAGGGTAAACGTTGTTCAAGCAGGAGTTCGGCAACAGGTAGTCAGGAGAGCCCCGCTTCAGCTTAGGAGCGCGGGAGTGGCCTCTGCGCGTGCGGCGACCATGGCCCATGGTACTGGTCTCAGGAGGTGGTAGACAGACCAGAGTAGCACACCGCCTAGCTGCACTGGTAAACCAGTGCTTCAGCGCAAGAGTCCTGAGTGGGCTGGGGAATCCTCCGTTTCAGCGCAGGAACCAGGACACGGCCTCTCTAGATTAGGGAAAGAGTAGGCCCCAGGAACCAGGAAGCTGAAGATACACAGGGAAACCTCTGCTTCAGTGCAGGAAACCAGGAACAGACCGCTGCATGAATATAGCAGCCGGTCACAGGAAACAAGGAGCTGAAGTAACAAG
This sequence comes from Ascaphus truei, assembly GCF_040206685.1. Classification (NCBI taxonomy): domain Eukaryota; kingdom Metazoa; phylum Chordata; class Amphibia; order Anura; family Ascaphidae; genus Ascaphus; species Ascaphus truei. The sequence goes on along the minus strand of NC_134486.1, from coordinate 229,333,915 downwards.
GAGAGTACTCAGCTTCAGCACAAGAAACAGGAACTGACCGCTGCATGAGACTAGCAGCCGGTCACAGGAACCAGGGAGCTGAAGACAACAAGGAGAGTACTCCGCTTCAGCACAGGAACAGACCGCTGCGTGACACAAGCAGCCGGTCTCAGGAACCAAGGAGACAGACAAGACAAGGCTTATGGCAGAACACAGAGACATCCAGGAAGGACTATGCTCGGCAGGGAGCATTGTGGGAAAGCAGTACTTAAAGGTCAGAGAACCAATGGCAGAAGGGGCGTGTGGCAGTATTGCTTTGGTGAGTGAATCCAGGCTGCAGTAAATATCAGGGGAAGTGTTCCGGGACTGCACTAGTCTGCAAGGTAAGGCAAACATTAAACCGAGGAGCGGATTCCTTACAGTACCCCCCCTTCACGTGAGATCTCCGGGCAAACAAGACCACTCATAGAGTTGGGGGACCAGGAGTTGTTCCTGAACCATCTAGGATTGGTGTTAGAGTCATGGTTCAGAGACTCGTGGTCACTCCTTTGTGTACCCCCACCCCCCGGAGAGAACTGCAGCCAGATAGGGCCATCCATGGGTCTCGGGGACATCGAGTTGTTCCTAAAGTTTTTTAGACGGAAAAGGGGATCCGTAAACGAGCAGTTCCTTGGTGAGTACTGTTCTAGGATATGAGAGTGGTGGTAGAGATATCATTGGTACCTGGCTCGCCCCGCGAAATGGCTTGGGAATCCAAGGCTGTGAAGAACCAGAGGGTTCCGGAGCAGAAACGGCAGAAGAACCCCCACTGGGAGCCTAGTCTTTAGTAATGGGACCAGAATTTAGGATAAGCGGCCTTGATAGTTGATCGAATATACCCGGGCGACCTTCGGGACAGACAAAGTCTTGGCTGACCTCTGCATGTAGGAATTTGAGAGGGACTTCTCCTCCAGAGGTCTCCCAGGTAGTGGTCAGCGAGGGTATAGGGTGGGTGGGAGCATTTCCCGGTATTGGTATGGAAGGTGACAAGGCAAGCAGTAAACCAGACATAGAGACCGAAATCTTGGGATACGTACAGAGTATTTCCAACTCAAAGGAAATAACAGGGGCAACAGAAGGTTCCGAGGGGGGAAAACATCGTTTCACAGAGGCAGAGAAGCACTCAGCAGTGGAGCTCTCAAATACTGGGGAACCCTCAGTGGGAGATAGTATTGTCTGGGGAGTAGGAATAGGCTTTGGGGCTTTAATATCAAAAACTTGAGAATCAGGCAGAGCAAGGGTAGCGGAGGGAGGGGAGCTAACCTCAGAAGCTGAAGTCTGTACTTCAGTGACAGGGACCTGAGAGACTACAAAAACAGCAGCGAGTAAAGGAATTGACTCCAGAGCTGGAGGCTCGGAATCCATAACAGAAACATCTCGCAAAGCAGTGGTACCGATAGGAGAACTAGCGTCAGGAGCTGGTGCCTGGGAATCAGTGACTGGTAATGGGAGAGTAATGATGGGAGTTAAAGAGACAATAAGCGGTAAGTTGGAACCGTGGAAACTCTTAATAGCAGAAACCTTCGAAGTAAAAGGAGTCTTATCCAAAACTTCAAGGGCCCTAACAACAGGGGTGCTTGTCATGACAAAAACAGATTTAGGCGTGTTTACTAGTGCAAAAATTCTGATAACGGGACTCGTAGCCAGTGGTGAGGATGTCAGGGTTTGACTAGTGAGAACATCAGATATAGTGATAAGTGACTTAGAATCAATCACTGAGGTTCTAGGTTTGCTGGACATGTGTGAGAAAGTACCCTTTAAGACAGGAATTTTAATTTTTACCCCGAGTAACCCAACGGTTGCTGGAGCACGTTTAGCTGCAGTGCTGAGGGACTGAGGTTTAGCAAGAGCAGTAAAACTAAATAGCTCAGATTTAAACACCAGGACTTGTAATATAAGCAGGGTGGTCTCAGACTATACTAAGGGGGTAACAACCGATATGCTGATCCCTGGAGGGTTTGCATGGGCAGAGAAATCAGGGGAACTAACAGCAAGGACGACCTCAATAGAAAGAGATTCTGAATCTGAAGGGAGGTTTTTACCTCTCTGAGTATCAGGGCCGACAAGGCAAATTTCAGAGAGAGGGGAAACTGTGTGCAGGCTTCTAGGTAGCACATATGAAAAAGCGTCGCTTTTAAGTGAAAACAGTGTGTCAGCAAACATTCCTGGGAACACAACATGAACCCCAGGAGGGGCATACTGACCACTGTACGGTTTTAACCCTAAGCTTTGAGAAGGGGAGAACACAGACAGTACACGGGGGTAATCATAACTGTACTGGTCTCTGAAGTGTGTATTTGGTAAGGAGTGTCTGGGAAACCAGAAATGACTGCAGATTCCACGACGTGGGGACTGTGTGCTGAAGCAGGGATCATCGCTCTCTGGGTGACAGACTGGTTCAGCGAAGTACCTGGAAAGGGGATCTTTGCGACCAAGCTTAGGGAAAAACTTGGTAACTGAATACATTTAACTGGAATCAGAACTTTAGCCGAAGTTACAGGGGGCACAGCAGCTGAAACTTGAGCTGAAGCAGGGGTTTTATAGCAAAAACTAACTAAGGATTCAGCAACCTTGGGGAAGTCATTAAAAGCAACCTCTGCTATAGGACTTGGGGACACATTCTCTGAGGCTAGAACGAAGGCATTAGCTTGGAGGCAGCAAGAATTTACAGGAGTTAAAGCAGATAATACCTGAGAGTAGAACATAGAGAGTTTTTCCTCTGTGATAGGTGAGACAAGGGATTCTTCCTCTGGAGCTAGGGACGTGACCATGGCTGGCGGAGAACAGGGGGTTACCAAAGGGGACTCAGAGAGCTGGCCCATAGGGTTTAATACAGGAATGACCCTGGGAACAGAACTTTGAAATTCAAACTGAGTACGTGGAGGTAGGAGGGATTTGTTCCCTGACAGGGAAGGCATGCAGAACTGCCTAGCAGGGGTTAAAGCATGAAAAACTTCGAGGGCTGAAAAGGGAGATTCAGAGTTAGGAATAGAGGAAAAAGGGACTGGTTCTCGGATACTAGAGCCTTAGTGTTGGCTAGAGAAATATACGTATACTCCAGGGGAACCTCACAGGACTGATCAGCAGGGGTTAACGTAGACGTATCATTGGTGTCAGAGTACCCGGGTGTACCATCAGGGCTAGGGACCGTGGCAGCTTCTATGTTAGGGGGCAGTGATAGTGGGTCAGTTTGGTCATTTCCTGGAGAGGGAGATACGTCCCCAGGTTTAGCGACAGGACTGGCAACACAGGTGGACTGCCAAGCGGCAGCGTAGCTGGCGAGGAGAGGGTCCTGTTCCTTTATGCAAATGTCTAAAGTCAGGGAAAGTACACGGAGTGTGTCTTGAGCATGAACCACCATGAAGAGAGGGTCCTGTTGTACTAGGTGAATGTCCAATGATAAGGCCAAGGCAAGGAGTGCATTTCGGGTGTTGGCAAGTTTGATAGGATGCACATTATCCCAGGTTAAAGGGGAACCAGAGGAGCAAACACAAGTGGCCAGAGACTGTTTTAAGTCCTTGAGGCAATAAGCCTTACTAATGAGATCGTTACGGCATTGTCTTTGCAACGGGGTTAAACCTTCATACATATTCTGATCTTCAATCAGGGGTAGTATTTCGCACAGATACTGGTTTTCAAACTGGGACTGGTCTACAGGCCTGGACAGGATTTCAGACAGAAACATACCAACCCTCACCACAGGGCGGTCCGAGTTTGTGGGGCCGAGCTTACTGTCACGACTGTGCTCGCCACAAACCTGGGTCGGACCGCGTGGCTGAGGTGGGGTTGTAAAAGCACCGACCTTAGACCGCGCAGGCTGATCCGGATTGCGCAGTTCGTAGTCTTACGTAGCAGGATCAGGATAGGAGAAGACAGCATCGTCGGTGGACACGCCAGGGTCAGGACTGGAGACATCAGGGTAAACGTTGTTCAAGCAGGAGTTCAGCAAAAGGTAGTCAGGAGAGCCCCGCTTCAGCTTAGGAGCGCGGGAGTGGCCTCTGCGCGTGCGGCGACCATGGCCTATGGTACTGGTCTCAGGAGGTGGTAGACAGACCAGAGTAGCACACCGCCTAGCTGCACTGGTAAACCAGTGCTTCAGCGCAAGAGTCCTGAGCGGGCTGGGGTATCCTCCGTTTCAGCGCAGGAACCAGGACACGGCCTCTCTAGATTAGGGAAAGAGTAGGCCCCAGGAACCAGGAAGCTGAAGATACACAGGGAAACCTCCGCTTCAGTGCAGGAAACCAGGAACAGACCGCTGCATGAATATAGCAGCCGGTCACAGGAAACAAGGAGCTGAAGTAACAAGGAGAGTACTCAGCTTCAGCACAGGAAACAGGAACTGACCGCTGCATGAGACTAGCAGCCTGTCACAGGAACCAGGGAGCTGAAGACAACAAGGAGAGTACTCCGCTTCAGCACAGGAACAGACCACTGCGTGACACTAGCAGCCGGTCTCAGGAACCAAGGAGACAGACAAGACAAGGCTTATGGCAGAACACAGAGACATCCAGGAAGGACTATGCTCGGCAGGGAGCATTGTGGGAAAGCAGTACTTAAAGGTCAGAGAACCAATGGCAGAAGGAGCGTGTGGCAGTATTGCTTTGGTGAGTGAATCCAGGCTGCAGTAAATATCAGGGGAAGTGTTCCGGGACTGCACTAGTCTGCAAGGTAAGGCAAACATTAAACCGATGAGCGGATTCCTTACACATTTGTTGTATACATATGTCACGCTCAATAGCTCTCCTTTTTGACACTTATATAAATATATATATTTTGTGGGGGCTCAGGGGTTCCCAAAAAGAGCTTTCTGGGGTTTTGTGTGTTTTGTCAAATTATTTTCAGCTGTCTCAGCTGCTGGAGGTTAGTGGCTCCTCCTTCCCTGGTTTTAAGCCCGCCCCTCCCCACTTCCCTAGTTTGCAAGTTCCTCATTCTGCTGGATATAGACCCACTGTGGTCTTTCTCCCTCCTAATAGAGGTAAATGAGAATTTACATCCTAATAGAGGTAAATTAGTATTTTATCTGGTAATGTTAAGACTTGCGAACAGGTGTCTGCCTTGTCGTGGCTCGCAAGCTTACAACGCTTTGACCAAAGGGTTAAACTAAATTACCCTTTTTCAAGAGAATATATAGGTATTTTACTGTGTATTTTTCTCATATTGGATGTAGCATTTTAGCACATTAGCAAAATTGTATAGTAAACACTGGTAAAGTGTGTGCTCTCTATGGGGGGAGAGAGATCCATATTGAAAATAGTGAGGGCATATATTGGATGCTGACAAGGGAGAGTGTTACCTTGTAACACGTAGCTCACCACAAACTAGACGCGGCCGCGAGGCTGAGGTAGGGAATTGTATAAACGCCGACCCACAACCTCGAGCGCTCGCCTAGTGTGTAGATTGGTTGTGCAAGCCAGATCAGGAGTACAGAAGGTAGAGTAGTCGTTTTTACTTGCCTGGCCGGGATTGGAGAGTAGCAGATTGTAGAGGTACTTTGCCAAGTTCAGGACTGGAGAGTAGCGGATCGTTGGAGTACTTTGTCAAGGTCAGGATTGGAGAGTGGAGAGTAGTCATTGAGGATAGCCGAGGTCAGGAGTAGAGAGTTCAGGAGTCCAGATACGAATCAGGGGTCAGACAGCAGCAGGAACAAGGCAAAATACAGCGAGGTACAAGGCAGGAAAGCAACAAGGCACAAGGCAGGATTTCATCAAGACACAGCGTCACATAGGGTTATGCTCAGCAATGAGTGAATGAGCAATGCAGCTTTTTAAAGTGCTATCAGCCAATGGAGAGCCAGGGCGGAACAGAGGAGGAGAATCCGATAGGCTGCTGGGTCACACAGGTGTGCCCTATGACTGTCATGGGAGAGGGAGTTTGGCCCGGTATTAAAGGGGTTACACCCCATTTGGCCAACCCCTGCTCTCACTTGGGAAGCAAGGGGTTAACTGGACTGCGGTCCAGTAATGTGTTTTTACACATCACCCTTCAGCACCCAAATGTATATTCCCAAGTAAATGTGTATTGTTCCCATTCCAGTGTCTGCACCAACACATACACTGGGATCTATGCGGGAGGAAAAAGGTTAATATTAATTCAGTGATTATAGCCCTTTGTTCCATTTTCCCGCCTTTGCAGGCTCCATTTTGCAGCTCCCCATAGGTTGCCATTGCAGCTCCATTCGATCCCATGGGGAAACTGGCGATTTGGACCCATTTTAATCAGGAGACCTGCAGGTGGCGCCCGAGAGGAGGAGCGGCGGTTTTCCATTGTAAGTCAATGGAGCCATTCATTTCAATGGTGATTCCTCGACGCCGACCTCCAGAAACAGGTTGGCAGCCATCCAAACCTGCAAAAGCGGATACGATATCTGAAAAAGAGCTTTTGATCACATTAGTTCACGTTCAACTACAATTGGCGTGGGAAACTTAGGTTCTACGGCACCCAGAAATAAAATTATTTTTGCACCTAGACCCTAGGAACCCCCACACTCGACCACCACCGGGTCCAAGAATGAAGGACCCCCGTAAAGGGTCGCGCTCGCCACGAGGGTTGCGCCATTGACTCTAATGGGAGCAGAGGTCCCATTGAATCCTATGGCGGTGCCGACCCATGCATTTCCAATGGAGGCGCCGGCCATATTGATTCTAATGGAGGAAAGCCGGGTGGCTTTAAAACGGCTAAATCCGAAAGGGTAAAAAGTGTAAACCTATATCTCCGGTTCTGTGAGTACCAGAGGGTTGGGATTTGAGTCGCAGGTAGTCACTGTTCCAGCTTGACTGCATGGCCATTTCCAGCCCTCTCGGATCAACCAGACGGAGTGTAGGCAAATGTGAAAATTGTAATTTTACCATTGACTTCAATGGCGGAGTTGCTCAATTGAAAGCCTATAGCGGCGGAGCCCATTGACTTCAACGGCGGAGTTGCTCCATTGAAACCCTATAGCAGCAGAGCCCGTTGATTTCAATTGGAGAGTGAAAAGCAGAGATTTCTTTTAGCTATAGCGGAGAATCCTGCATTAAAGTTAATAGGGGATTTTAACTTGTTTTTTGTATCTCCGGTTCTGGCATGAGGACCTGGCAAATTTCAGCCCGCTCAGACCCACAGAACGGATTATTTTAATATGTGTAGATATTAAAGAAATACTGTTTTGCAAGGCTGGTATAAAAGCCCGGGAAAATTACTGGCTCTGCTTTACATTAATGTTCAGGGGGGAGACAAGTGGTCTACAATAAACCCTCTGATCAAAGGCTGACCACTCTGATTGTGTACAATAGGGCGGGGGAATGCGGAGCCTGAGTGGTCTGTAAGTGTCATAATTCACACTTACAGACAGAAGGGTTGCCTGACTACAAAGAAATCTGCTAGACACTCAGGCGCCCCAAGGTTAAGGTATGGGGGCTGAAACTCCATAAATCGAGTGTAAGCCCTATACCCATTGTCTTTCGGTTTTTTTTCGTGGTCTTCGATTTTACCAACTACTTGATGCCTGATTGCTGTATGAATTGCCAATCCTGTATCCTGATTGCTTCATTGTCCAACCTTTAAGTAAGTGTTATTTCTTGTCTGTTATTTGTATCATCTTGTGTGTTCACCTTCTTTAAGGAATAAACTATATTTATTATATCTAAGTCGTGTTCAATTCAACACAGATATATTTGTGTATATTATATCCTATCACAAGCTACCGTGACAATGACACAGCCAAATTAGGAGCGGAGACGGAGCTAAATGTCACGCGCGTCACTGACGTGGGAGGCTGGTGACTTGGTCGCGCGTTACTGGTGCACCGCGCATGTCTCTCTACCGAGCGTGCCCGAGTCTTGGAGGTGGTACCCAGAGCGCACTGTTCCATGTGCGCCACTGAGGTCAGGGGGCGGACTCCGGTGCATGCGTCACTCCTGCACCAGGCCTGCCTGTCACAGGAGCAGATGCAGAGACTGGGGGAATGCAATGCCACGCGCCTGCAGGAGGACAGACTGACTGCGCGTAGCCCGTGCAACAGGGCCAAGGGATCACGCATTCTGAGCGACTGTCATGGCAGGGGTTCCCAGGTGAGGAGAGGGTCTCCAGATGCCAGAATGGCGAATCCTCACAGTACCCCCCCTCTAGGTGCGACCTTCGGACGACTCCTCGATGGCTTGTTTGGAAACTTCGAGTGAAAGATATGGACCAACAGAGCTGCATGAAAACGGTGGGTCAGAATCCATGATCTTTCCTCCGGGCCGAAACCCTTCCAGTGTACAAGATAATGTAATGAGCCTCTTGAAAACGTAGAGTCCAGAATGGATTGATACTCGTACACAGGTTGACCTTGCCCCATGTGAGAAGAAGAAGGTGAAGTTGGGACTGAGTGTACATTCTGGACAACAGTCTTGAGTAAGGAAACATGAAAGACGGACGGAATCCTCATTGAAGAAGGCAGCGAGAGTCGGTATGCGACTGGAATGATCCTTTCTGCAATAGGAAATGACCGAGAAATCTTGGTGCAAATTTCATGGAAGGACCCTTTAGCCTGATGGTTCTGGTTGACTGCCAGACCTTGTTTCGTCGATCTTGAATTCCGGAGCAGGTCTGCAGTGGCGATATGCCTGGGTCTTCTGCCTATTTGTGGCTGTACTGATGTTTACCTGAACCCTTTTCCAAATATTTTGCAGTTTTTTGATCCTGTCATCTGCCGCTGAGACCCCCGATGAGGAAGAAGAGAGAGGAAGAGTAGATGGGTGGAACACGTAGTTCACAAAAAATGGGGACTCCAGGGTAAATTCGCTTCATGCATTGTTATGAGCAATCTCTGCCCAAGGCAAGAGCTCAGACCAGTTTTCCTGGGAATCAGACACAAAACATTGTATGTATTGTTATAGGGACTGATTGGTCCTCTCCGTCTGGCCATTTGTTTGTTGGTGATATCCAGAGGAAAAATGCAGAGAAATGTCCAATGTAGGCAAACCGTGCGCCAGAAGCGAGGCACAAACTGAGAACCTCTATCCGATACAATGACTAGTAGCACTCTGTGAAGACGGAAGATTTCTCTGATCAATATATCAGCCAATTTGGAAGAGTTGGGAAGACCTTTGAGAGGTATAAAGTGGGATTGCTTTGAGAATCGATCAACCATCACGAGGATCGTGTTCATGCCCTTGGATACGGGCAAATCAACAATTAAATTGATGGACAACTGTGTCCATGGCCAGTCGGGAACAGGTAAGGGCTGAAGAAGTCCCGAAAGGAGATTCCTAGGAGTTTTAGTCCTGGCACAAGTTGGGCATCTTTCTGTATCTCGGGCCACCAGAATGTTCTGGAGATGAGATCTAAAGTTCTCCTGGTTCCCGGGTGACCTGCAGATCTGGAGGAGTGACTCCATTGGAGAAATTTTTTGCGATGCAAGGGAGAAGTGTAAAGCCGGGCCCCAGGGACTGTAAGATTTTGAACAAAATCAAAATGTCATCCAAATAGATAATCACGAAAGAATTAAGAAGATCCTGAAAGATTTCATTGACAAAATCTTGAAACACAGCAGGAGCATTACACAGACCAAATGGCATGACCAAGAACTCATAGTGTCCATCTCTGGTTTTAATGCAGTTTTCCATTTGTCGCCTTGACGAATTCTGATGAGATTATATACCCCACGTAAATCTAATTTGGAGAAACTTTTAGCGCCTTGTAGATGGTCGAAGAGTTCTGATATGAGAGGAAGTAGATAGCGATTCTTAATGGTGATTTTATTGAGACCTCGACAGTCAATACATGGGCATAACGACCCGTCTTTCTTCTTCACAAAGAAGAATCCGGCACCGGCAGGAGAGGTAGAGTTTTGAATGAATCCCCTCTGTAGATTCTCAGCAATGTATTCTCTCATGGTCTTGGTCTCCGGCATGGATAATGGGTAAGAGGCCCCTCTGGGTGGAGATGTACCTGGGAGGAATTAATGACACAATCAAAAGGATGATGCAGAGGTAACACTTCAGACTTGACCTTATCAAAAACGTCGCTGAACTCGGCATACTCCTCAGGCAATAGTACCCTTTCCTTCTCTCCGGACGTGGTGGTGCCACAGATGCTACTGGATTATATGATACAGTTGTTGGTAAAGAAGGGGCTCCATAGGATGGGATCCTTGTTTAACCAATCCACCCGGGGATTATGGATCTGTAACCAGGGAAGGCCGAGAATTACTCCTACGGAAGGTGTGTGAATCACATTGGATTGTATCTTCTCCAGATGATTGTTTCCCGTCTTAAGGTGAAGAACCTCGGTCTCCAGGGAGATGAATGCTGGTTGTAGTGGTCTTCCATCAATGGCCTCAAGACCTATGGGGTTCTTCTTACGTTTGAGTGGAATATGGTGACGTTCCGCAAAACCTTGATCTATGAAATTGCCCCCAGATAATGAATCGAGGAAGGCAAAGGTAGAGACACGAATCCCGCCCCCAGAAAGAGCGATGGTAAGGAGAATCCTAGGGGGGTTATCGACAGATAGGGGAGAGAGAAAGTGTTCCCAATGAGACTCCCCTGGTTCTCAGGGGTACTTCGCGTTTCCCGACTTATTGGGACAAGAATAGGCAAGATGTCTGGGATTTCCACAATAGAGACAAAGACCCACATTCTTGCTGCGTTGTTTCTCAGAACTAGAGAGACTAGTACCTCCCAGTTGCATGGGTTCAGAAGTATCCATAGTGGTAATTCGGTTGTGCTCACATGAACAGGAGAGGTCCAGGACATGAGGACCTGGTGGTGCGCTCCTTTCCTGAAGACGGTGGTCCACTTTGATGCAGATGGCGATAAGGTCTTCCAAATCGGTAGGGTAGTCGTAAGTAGCCAATTCATCTTTCATGGTTTCGGAGAGGCCCCGCCAGAAAGCAGCCAACAAGGATTCATTATTCCAATCAGTCTCTGCGGCAATGGTCCTGAATTCGAGAGCATATTTTGCAAATGGATGGTTACCTTAGGAGATATAGAATAGAGTGGAAAAAGCAGATACTTTACGGCCGGAACTCCCTGGTGAAGGCTCCGATGTCTTGTGTGAGATCAGACCTCCGTTCCCAGATGGGAGAAGCCCAGGCAAGTGCGCTACCTGTTAGAATAGAGATAATGTACGCCAACTTGATGCATGGAGAGGTGAATTTATCTCAAACTGAATAAAGCATTGATTCAGGAACCCCCGGCACTCGTGGGGATCCCCTCCTTAGCGGTTGGGTGTAGGCAGCCGGGATTCGTGAAGTGAATGAGAGGTACAGTGGCGACACAGTTTTTCGCACTGCGGCCAGATCCGCAAGCCGGGAGATTTCCCGGCTTGCTAGTGGCCGCCCCTCGGCGTGCCGCGCGTCATAGACGCGCGGTCACGCTTCTTTGGGAGCGTGCGCCCCCTGCACGCGCGTCCAGGGCTCCCCGAGGGAGCCCTGGTGTCCCGCGATCGCGGGACGGCGGCAGGGGGTTCCGGGGGACCCGGCGGACCCGGCAGCGGTAGGGAGAGCGCCCCGATCGGAGGGCGCTCTTCCGCTGCTTCGGCGCGCGCCCGTCACTCTCGGGCGCGCGCCAGGCTACTGCTGCGGCCAAGAACGGGCAAATGCTCGAATAAACTTGGCCGCAGCAGTAGACATGACAGGAGGCACTTCACCAGGAGCAATAGGATTTGGAACTGGCCGAGACTCATGTACAGAGAGGGTGAGGGATCGGAGGTTCTCCTGGAGGGTGCGCATATGTTGGTCATTATCTATTAATTTTTCCTCAATGCTAGACAAAATGTTGGCGTGGTTGCCCAGGACTCTTGCTACCTCAGCGGGGTCGAAGTTTGTGTGGCTGAGCATACTGTAACGCGCAGCTCACCACAAACCAGACGCAACCGCGATGCTGAGGTACGGAATTGTATAAGCGACGACCCACAGCCGCGAGGCCGCACCTAGAGTGTAGATTGGTCGTGCAAGCCGAATCAGGAGTACAGAAGGTAGAGTAGTTGTTTATACTTTCCGGGCCGGGATTGGAGAGTAGCGGATCGTCGCATGTCCTTCTGCCGAGCGTACCCGAGTCTTGGAGGCGGTACCAAGAGCGCCCTGTTCCGTGCGCGTCACTGAGGTCAGGGTGCGGAGTCTGGTGCACACGTAACTCCTGCGCCGGGCCTGGCTGTCAAAGGAGTTGAGGCGGAGACTGGCGGAACGCGTATGCCGCGCACCTGTGGGAGGACAGACTGACTGCGCATAGCCCGCACACACGTAACAGGGCCAAGGGATCGCGCATCCTGAGTGTCTGTCATAGCAGGGATTCCCAGACCTCAGGCACACTAAGAGACATTAAGGGATACCCTCCAGCTGGAGTTCCCTTAAGAGGTGGACACCTTTGGTGCAGAGCAAGAGGAGTCAGCAGACCCCACATCATGGCTTCAAGTTGCGGCCTGCGGACCCATCATCTTCCATATACCCTGGTCTGGACGGAGACCAGGAAGGTACCTATGTGCACCAACGGCCAAACACAGTGGGTACCACTACTCCACAAACTTTGGGTGGCTTTGGCTCTGTGAACACAGGGGGATCTCACCGGGGTGTGAATATTGTGTGAGTACTGTATTGTGGGGCCTTGTATTTTTATTGTGCTGTTTACAGCAGTTATATGTGTCAGTAAAGATAAGTTAGACATACAGTACCAGTGTGTGTATCTTAATTCCCTGACTGTATTGGTTCCTGTGAGGGGTTATCCTGCAGCACTAGGATCCCTCCCAGGTGGATGCGCTATATACCGATTGAACATGAAAACCCCAGGTTCCCAGTGGTGTAGGATTAGGTCTTCTGTACGTCAAACAGGTATTCAACATGCATAATTCCCTTAGTCACGGGGAAAGGGGGTTACAGCTAAATAAGATGTACACAGATGAAGAGGTACTTAGAGGTAAATATTTCCATGTACTAGGGACTAGGCCATACTATTAAATCAATTATTGTAAGCTCAAGAGGTGTTTGTGACTGGATCTAGCTGATTCTAATGGTAGATAGATAAAATCATTCTTCTTTAATGAGCAACCTCTGAGTGTTAAGCTGTGAAAATTATTTATACTGGGATGTTTAAAAAATGCTGGGCAAGACACGTGCACTCTCCAGAAAACGTTCTACTCCCATGAAACTTCAAGAGAATGTCTAATTTCACATTGAACATTTTCATCATGATCGAAAATACCTCGGGAAGTGCTATAACTCTCTTTCTTCCAAAAGTAACCTCTATTTATTTCCTATATATATACAAAAAGCTATATCCCCAGCGCTAGTGAGTTAATGTCCACAGTACCATATTCCAAAAGACAGTCCTTATAATGAAAGCAGTCCTGGCAAATGGGTGGGTTAACCGATGGAGTTCAGAATGACTTGGGTGGTCTTCAGAATGTGATACAGATGGTCTCTGTAATAATACAACGACAAAGACACACCAATTGCGCAGTATAATAACAACAACAACCCTAACTAAGATGGGAAAAACCCAAACTTACAAGATGAAATCTTGCTTGTCCACGGGAGAGAATCTGTGCTGCGCCGCATGTTCACGTCGATATCCACGAACCCCACGTGGTTAAACGGGGTGATTTCCCTGGTGCTTGATGGCGCCCTCACGGATCCAGCATAAGCCGCCGCAGCAAGCGTGCAGGGGAATGAAACACAGCCTAGTGTAATACATACTTATACTTTATTATATTAAAAACAAAGACACTACCAACACTTACAATTTGTATTGGTGCAAATCGTTGCCAACGGATGCCGTCCGCAGCCTGCTTCCAACCCGGCTAAACACGAGCCCCACACAGTCACACACGACTCGCCGATTGATGACGTCAGCAGCGCGGGTCACTCTCGAGCGCCGGATGGGATCAGCAGTGGAGAGGCACACACGTGGAATACTAAGCTCCTCCTCCCTACGCGTTTCGTGACGTTATGCCACTTCCTCAGGGGAAGTAGGAGCTTAGTGAATGAACTATTTAAATACAGTGTCTAATTTGTAAACCCGCCTACAAATGGGTGTATGTATTATAATTGACAGATCACTAAGGACACAAGTAATGTTAACATTGTAACCTGAAAGCTGCTGGGGTTAAGTATTCCTTAACTGACGTACCTTTTACTAAAAGGCTGTTTAAAAACAATGTGAATAAACTATAAAAAGATAAAAAGATAATGTGGTAGTATTTAACCCATTATAAAGCATAAATAAATAATAAATGTTAGAAAATAGACATCCAGATTTCTTAAGGATCTTTAAAAAAAGCTGCCAAATCGCAGTCTATATTAAGGCCTAGGGGAGACAGAGTTTTAAGGACATATATCCAATAGCTTTCTCGCTTGGATATAATGCCAAGTCTGTCTCCCCCACGCCAATTGGACTTCGGATTATCAATGCCCATGCAGGTTAGGCTCTCAGGGTTCTGATTGTGTTTCAATCTAAAATGATTAGAGATACTATGGGTCTCAAGACCCCATTTGATGTTATATATATGCTCAGCAAAACGCCGTTTAAGGGGTCTCCCCGTGCGGCCAACATACTGTAACCCACATGGGCATTGTAATAAATATACGCAGAAATCGGTCTTACAATTAATAAAGGTCTCTATATCATAACTGATTCCAGTGACGTTGGATTTAAAACATTTACTTTTCATGCTATGTTTGCACCCAACACACTTTGAACAAACATAGTACCCCTTTAGGCCATTGAGCCAGGTGACATGAGGATTTCTAAGATTATCAAGAGGGCAACTAGGCGACAGCCGGGATTTTAAATTCCTAGCCCGTTTATACACTATTTTGGGTTGGTCTGGGAGATAGTTCTTAAGAACTGGATCCCTTTGAAGGATACCCCAATGTTTTTTTAAAAACCTGGGATATAACGGGAGCCAAACCACTGTACTGGGTGATAAACATAGGGAATTGGTCATGGTCTTGGGGTTTAGATCTCAATGAATCCTTACATACAAGAGTTTTCCTATCTATTTTGTCTACATCAGAGATAGCAAAATCTATGTCTCGCTTCTTGTAGTCTCGTTCCAAGAATCTGCCCCTAAGGTCATTGACCTGTTGCTTATATACCTTATCATCGGAGCAATTCCGCTTGATTCTTAGGGCTTGGCCCTTAGGGATATTCTGTAGCCACTTAGGGTGGTGGTGGCTAGACGCCAATAGATATGTATTGGCGTCTACTTCCTTATGATAGTTTTTAGTCTGTATTGTATTTTTGTCAATATAGAGGGAAAGGTCAAGGAAGTTAATATTGGTTTTATCATGGCTAAAGGTGAACCTCAAATTCAATTAATTATTATTAAGATATTCCTTGAAAGATTCAAGTTCCTCAGATGACCCCTTCCAGACACACAGCACGTCATCGATGTATCTTTTCCAAAGCACCAGGTTTGCACCAAATGGGTTGGAGGTTCATATTTTATCCTCCTCCCATATGGACATAAACAAATTCGCATAACTTGGTGCAAACTGGTGCCCATTGCAGTGCCGCATGTGTGTAGGTAAAAGTCACGATCATGGCAGAAATAGTTATGGGGCAGGATGAATCTAATTCCATCTAGAATGAACACTCTTAGTTTCTCATCAACAGTGATATCTCTTTCCAGAACTCTCTTGATGGCAATGAGTCCCATCTCGTGGTCTATCACTGTATAAAGTGATACCACGTGACACGTAACCCAACAACATTCCCAACAACAAGAACTACTAGTTCTTGTAGTGTGGTTAATACGTGTGACGTGTCTCTTAAATATGAAGGGATCTGTATGACATATCTCTGGAGGAGAAAATCTAGAAATTAGACATCAAGTTCTACTTTTTGGAGATTGGTGTCACTGATGTTGAATACATTACTTTTTACCAGTCCCTTCCTCTGTCTGATCTTTTTCTTTCTCTTTCTCTTCCTTGACCCTCCTCTATTTCCTCTGACTCTTCTTTCGTGACCTTTTCCTTTCTATTCTTGCTGGATTTTGCCTCCATGGTTGACCTCTGGGGCCTCTCCACCGTTCTTGAAATTGTGCTCGGCCCTGGCGTTGGTCTAAAAAAGAATTTTGGCTAAAATTAGTTACATTTTGACCATCATTAGGTCTATCAATTGGAGATCTATTCCTATATTGATAATTAGTGGGATGATGATCGGTGAAATTACTTCCATTGTCACTGAAATTAATTTTCTCATGCTGAGTTGATTTCTTTTTATTCCTATTAGGATGGGGGGTTGGGTTACTATTAGATTTTTCTTTTAGATGTTTCCCACCCTTTACATCCTTGACACTGATGTCTGATTTTTCACTTTTAGTGGAGTCTATTCTCTCCCTGGGGTTATTTTCGACCTGAACCCCCTCATGTCCACTAATCTCCACTTCACTAATTGTAATTATTTTTTCCGTTTTCCAATTTCTCTGTCTATTTTCATCATAGTCGCGTTTGTCTCTTGCAAATTTTTTTAAGTTTAGTAAGCTTAACTTCCTTTTCGGTCTTATCTAATCTTGAAATTACCTTTTCTTCTAATAATTTATACTCAGACAGCTCCATCGATGGTTCTAGCTGTTCCTTGATAAGGTTAATTTCTTTATCCAGACTCTCTAAAGTGTTAGTTCTATGCTTAATGAGTAATTACATAATTACATAAGATCCCCCGAACAAGTATCTAATATAAAATTCCACTCCTTTAAAAACTTCTCATCATCTTGATCTGAGGTGGGGGGCTTCAGAACCCTGAGCCCTATAGATATTCTTTTTTGCTCAAGATATTGCTTAAGTGTATAAGTCTCCCAGATTTGTCTCATTTCTTGTGTTAGGAGTTTTCCAACTTAGTGAATTGTGTATCGAAACTTTCCTTGTCAGGATCCATAGGATCATTAACAGTGAAAAACCCTTCTAAATTAAGCCCTCTTAAAGCCCTATTAGTGAAAAGTGCCATAGTGATTAAATTGGTCAACTGCTAAGATAGTGATAGAATAAACAAAATAAACTACAAACTAACTAATAACACTGTCTATCAGCGCTTGATCCAACTGGCTGATGGGATGTGATATTTAGGTTTTTAAACAGCCTTTTAGTAATAGGTATGTCAGTTAAGAAACACTTAACCCCAGCAGCTTTCTGGTTACATTGTTAGCTTTTCTTGTGTCCTTAGTGATCTGTCAATTATAATACATACACCATTTGTAGGCGGGTTTACAAATTAGACACTGTATTTAAATAGTTCATTCACTAAGCTCCTACATCCCCTGAGGAAGTGACATAATGTCACAAAACGCGTAGGGAGGAGGAGCTTAGTATTCCACGTGTGTGCCTCTCCACTGCTGATCCCATCCGGCGCTCGAGAGTGACCCACGCTGCTGACGTCATCAATCGGCGAGTCGTGTGTGACTGTGTGGGGCTCGTGTTTAGCTGGGTTGGAAGCAGGCTGCGGACGGCATCCGTTGGCAACGATTTTCACCAATACAAATTGTAAGTGTTGGTAGTGTCTTTGTTTTTAATATAATAAAGTGTAAGTATGTATTACACTAGGCTGCGTTTCATTCCCCTGCATGCTTGCTGCGGCGGCTTATGCTGGATCCATGAGGGCGCCATCAAGCACCAGGGAAATCACCCCGTTTAACCACGTGGGGTTCGTGGATATCGAGGTGAACACGCGGCGCAGCACAGATTCTCTCCCTTGAACAAGCAAGATTTCAGCTTGTAAGTTTGGGTTTTTCCCATCTTAGTTAGGGTTGTTGTTGTTATTATACTGCGCAATTAGTGTGTCTTTGTTGTTGTATTATTACAGAGACCATCTGTATCACATTCTGAAGACCATCAAAGTCATTCAGAACTCCATCGGTTAACCCACCCATTTGCCAGGACTGCTTTATTTATAAGGACTGTCTTTTGGAATATGGTACTGGGGACATTAACTCACTAGCGCACCGGGGATATAGCTTTTTGTATATACATATATATATATATATATATATATATATATGTGTGTGTGTTTTGTTAGATTTGGAACCGTCTATTGTTTGCTGTCCCCTTGGCAGCTGATTTTCACATATTGTTACACTTTGCACATTTTGTTTTAGTGTTAAATATCACATCCCATCAGCCAGTTGGATCAAGCGCTGATAGAGAGTGCTATTAGTTTGTTTGTAGTTTATTTTGTTTGTTCTATCACTATCTCAGCAGCTGACCAATTTAATCACTATGGCACTTTTCACTAATAGGGCTTTAAGACGGCTGGGAAAAAAGGGTGGGAAACATCTAAAAGTAAAATCTAATAGTAACTCAACCCCCCATCCTAATAGGAATAAAAAGAAATCAACTTAGCATGAGAAAATTAATTTCAGTGACAATGGAAGTCATTTCACCGATCATCATCCCACTAATTATCAATATAGGGATAGATCTCCAATTGATAGACCTAATGATGGTCAAAATGTAACTAATTTTAGACACAATTCTTTTTTAGACCAACGCCAGGGCTGAGCACAATTTCAAGAACGGTGGAGAGGCCCCAGAGGCCAACCATGGAGGCAAAATCCAGCAAGAATAGAAAGGAAAAGGTCACGAACAGAAGAGTCAGAGGAAATAGAGGAGGGTCAAGGAAGAGAAAGAGAAAGAAAAAGATCAGACAGAGGAAGGGACTGGTAAAAAGTAATATATTCAACATCAGTGACACCAATCTCCAAAAAGTAGAACTTGATGTCCTTTCCAGAGGCTTACATTTTGCCCCTGTAAATGGACCGAACACGTTCAAAACATTTGGAGACGTGCATAAGTTCTTAAGGAAAATAACCTTAAAAAAGTATTTTATGACAGATGCTGTGAGCCGATCGGTGATTTCACCAGGTCTTAACAACTTGGCGACAAAGCCACCACTCACACCCTTCAAAAAACCTTCAACATTTTATCCAAAAGCAATTAAGGGAAACTATATTGATACGTTTGCAGAGATGGTGATTTCTGATCTAGAAAAGGCAAGCTTGGATTTCAAATGTCCTAGGCAGAATTTGAGCAGAGAAGAGAAAGAAGCAGTCAAGTCCCTTGAGTGTAACAAAGATATTGTCATAAAAGCGGCGGACAAAGGGGGAGAGGTGGTTGTGATGAACTCCTCTTATAATAGGGAGGAGTCACTAAGAATTCTAAATGATAGTACCACATATCAGAAATTAGAGTGTAATCCAACAGATCTCTTTAAAGAGGAATTGGTGGTTCATTTGGACCAGGGATTTCGGGATGAGATTATCACCAAACGAGAACTGGAATTCCTGACTATAGAACAACCCAGGATTCCAGTTTTCTATTTCATCCCGAAAATCCATAAAAGCCTCACCAGACCGCCCGGGAGACCCATAATTTCTGGGATCCGTTCCCTCACCTCGAATCTTTCCCAATTTCTAGATTTTCTCCTCCAGAGATATGTCATACAGATCCCTTCGTATTTAAGAGACACGTCACACATATTAACCACACTACAAGAACTAGTAGTTCTTGTTGTTGGGAATGTTGTTGGTTACGTGTCACGTGGTATCACTTTATACAGTGATAGACCACGAGATGGGACTCATTGCCATCAAGAGAGTTCTGGAAAGAGATATCACTGTTGATGAGAAACTAAGAGTGTTCATTCTAGATGGAATTAGATTCATCCTGCCCCATAACTATTTCTGCCATGATCGTGACTTTTACCTCCACACATGCGGCACTGCGATGGGCACCAGGTTTGCACCAAGTTATGCGAATTTGTTTATGTCCATATGGGAGGAGGATAAAATATGGACCTCCAACCCATTTGGTGCAAACCTGGTGATTTGGAAAAGATACATCGATGACGTGCTGTGTGTCTGGAAGGGGTCATCTGAGGAACTTGAATCTTTCAAGGAATATATTAATATTAATGAATTGAATTTGAGGTTCACCTTTAGCCATGATAAAACCAATATTAACTTCCTTGACCTTTCCCTCTATATTGACAAAAATACAATACAGACTAAAACCTATCATAAGGAAGTAGACGCCAATACATATCTATTGGCGTCTAGCCACCACCACCCTAAGTGGCTACAGAATATCCCTAAGGGCCAAGCCCTAAGAATCAAGCGGAATTGCTCCGATGATAAGGTATATAAGCAACAGGGGCAGATTCTTGGAGCGAGACTACAAGAAGCGAGACATAGATTTTGCTATCTCTGAGGTAGACAAAATAGATAGGAGAACTCTTGTATGTAAGGATTCATTGAGATCTAAACCCCAAGACCATGACCAATTCCCTATGTTTATCACCCAGTACAGTGGTTTGGCTCCCGTTATATCCCAGGTTTTTAAAAAACATTGGGGTATCCTTCAAAGGGATCCAGTTCTTAAGAACTATCTCCCAGACCAACCCAAAATAGTGTATAAACGGGCTAGGAATTTAAAATCCCGGCTGTCCCCTAGTTGCCCTCTTGATAATCTTAGAGATCGTCATGTCACCTGGCTCAATGGCCTAAAGGGGTACTATGTTTGTTCAAAGTGTGTTGGGTGCAAACATAGCGTGAAAAGTAAATGTTTTAAATCCAACATCACTGGAATCAGTTATGATATAGAGACCTTTATTAATTGTAAGACCGATTTCTGCGTGTATCTATTACAATGTCCATGTGGGTTACAGTATGTTGGCCTCACGGGGAGACCCCTTAAACGGCATTTCGCTGAGCATATATATAACATCAAAAGGGGTCTTGAGACCCATAGTGTCTCTAATCATTTTAGATTGAAACACAATCAGAACCCTGAGGGCCTAACCTGCATGGGCATTGATAATCCGAAGTGCAATTGGCGTGGGGGAGACAGACTTGGCATTATATCCAAGCAAGAAAGCTATTGGATATATGTCCTTAAAACTCTGTCTCCCCTAGGCCTTAATATAGACTGCGATTTGGCAGCTTTTTTTAAAGATCCTTAAGAAATCTGGATGTCTATTTTCCAACATTTATTATTTATTTATGCTTTATAATGGGTTAAATATTACAACATTATCTTTTTATCTTTTTATAGTTTATTCACATTGTTTTTAAACAGCCTTTTAGTAATAGGTATGTCAGTTAAGGAACACTTAATCCCAGCAGCTTTCAGGTTACACGGTTAGCTTTACTTGTGTCCTTAGTGATCTGTCAATTATAATACATATGCCCATTTGTAGGCGGGTTTACAAATTAGACACTGTATTTAAATATAGAATAAGGGGAGTAAACCCCACGATGTTCGGTGCTCTGAAAAGTGTATATGTCTGGATATGGGTCAAGTGATAACCTTGGTTGCTTTGAAACTTGAAGGTAAAAGAAGCGATCCCACTGCAATCAGCATATAAGGCGTTATGTATATAAATGAAGCAACAGTAATGCAGACTTGAAAAATTAAACTGTATTTAAATAGTTCATTCACTAAGCTCCTACACCCCTGAGGAAGTGACATAACGTCACGAAATGCATAGGGAGGAGGAGCTTAGTATTCCACGTGTGTGCCTCTCCACTGCTGATCCCATCCGGCGCTCGAGAGTGACCCGCGCTGCTGACGTCATCAATCGGCGAGTCGTGTGTGACTGTGTGGGGCTCGTGTTTAGCCGGGTTGGAAGCAGGCTGCGGACGGCATCTGTTGGCAACGATTTGCACCAATACAAATTGTAAGTGTTGGTAGTGTCTTTGTTTTTAATATAATAAAGTGTAAGTACGTATTACACTAGGCTGTGTTTCATTCCCCTGCATGCTTGCTGCGGTGGCTTATGCTGGATCCGTGAGGGCGCCATCAAGCACCAGGGAAATCACCCCGTTTAACCACGTGGGGTTCGTGGATATCGAGGTGAACACACGGCGCAGCACAGATTCTCTCCCTTGAACAAGCAAGATTTCAGCTTGTAAGTTTGGGTTTTTTCCCATCTTAGTTAGGGTTGTTGTTGTTATTATACTGCGCAATTGGTGTGTCTTTGTCGTTGTATTATTACAGAGACCATCTGGATCACATTCTGAAAACCACCCAAGTCATTCAGAACTCCATCGGTTATCTCACCCATTTGCCAGGACTGCTTTCATTATAAGGACTGTCTTTTGGAATATGGTACTGTGGACATTAACTCACTAGCGCACGGGGATATAGCTTTTTGTATATATATATATATATATATATATATATATATATATATATATATATATATATATGTTTTGTTTGATTTGGGACTGTCTATTGTTTGCTGTCCCCTTGGCAGCTGATTTTCACATATTGTTACACTTTGCACATTTTGTTTTAGTGTTAAATATCACATCCCATCAGCCAGTTGGATCAAGCGCTGATAGAGAGTGTTATTAGTTAGTTTGTAATCTATTTATTTCCTGTTTTATAAGATTATTAAAAGAAGGTTGAAGAAAAGAGGAGCCCAGCTCACAGCGTCCACGAACGCAGGAAATGAAGGGCAACTCCAGACATGGGATAAAAATATATATTAGCCTTTAATAGTCAGCTTGGCAATAGTACATGACCACGCACCAACTCGTTTCATCCCTCAGGATCCCTTTCACCTTGAGAAAGTCCTGAGGGATGAAACGCGTTGGTGCGTAGTCCTGTACTTTTGCCAAGCTGACTATTAAAGGCTAATATATATTTTTATCCCATGTCTGGAGTTGCCCTTCATTTCCTGCATTCGTGGACGCTGTGAGCTCTGCTCCTCTTTTCTTCTACCTCCTTGGATTTCCTACCTGAGGATTGCACGCTAAAGATTCCATCTATCTGGAATTACGTCAAGACAGGTAAAGGGCTGCAGCCCATTATTCAATACCTTCTTTTGCTTGACTGTGTATTATTATACCCCAGGGGTGAATTTATACACATTGGAGACAAAGTTTGGGGTAGCCGTGTGGGCACCACCAGGTCCCTGTTTTTCACCCTGGGATGTTTACTCCTTCCAATATATCATTGTTCCTGGATTCTGGATTCATCTAATGGATATTTATGTTATTTGAGCTTTTTGTGGTCATGCACCAATGTACCACACAACCTAAGATTATTTAAAGGACATAACATACCATAGAGCAGGCTTGCACAACTCCAGTCCTCGAGGGCCGCAAACAGGCCAGGTTTTCAGGATATCCCTACTTCAGCACAGTTGGCTCAATTAGTGGCTCAGTATGACCGAGCCACTAATTCAGCCAGCTGTGCTGATTTATGGATATCCTGAAAACCTGACCTGTTTGCGGCCCTCGAGGACTTGAGTTGTGTAGGCCTGCCATAGAGAAAAACTAGCATAATGAGGAGTAAAGTGTAAACCAAGGTTTTAAATAGGCTGATTACCTTTTATAAAAGCAGTCCACAGTCTAATTTGAGGAAAAACACTTTTAGTAATTTACTTCTCTAGCTGCTCTGTTTTTGTCAATTATAAAAAATAATTGTCTATAGTATGGCACGTCATTTTAACAAACAATAGTTCACATATATGCCCAATTACCTGAGGGTAATTGGTAAGTCTTTTGTTTTGGAAATATAGGGGGTGTTTTAAAAACAACTTTACATTTGGAATAGACTCTGAGGATCATTTATGACAAACACAACAGGGCAAAATGCTGGTTTGCGCAACATGTTTCACAAAAGGCATTCCCCTCAAACTGTGCACCTTGAATGAAGATTCCTAATTGTATTCAACTAATTAAATGAGCTATGTTTTAGGCATATTATTAGTTCTTTCCTTGCCTAAGATTCAACAGCAATTTATAGTAAAAGATAAAGGTATTGTTAAAATTGCTGTATGAACTATGTTCTTATTGTCAGGTTGGATCGACTTCAAATAACTTACAGTAGAACATGGACACGAGAAGTAATTGTCCAATTCTGGTGCTAGACAAATGTTATAAAAGCAGAACTTACATTATAAAGCTGTTAGAAATAGCTGAGCTTCATGAGAAACATGTTTTATTAATTACATTTGATGATAATCAATCATCGACTTCTAAAATTGTATCAAAGAAAAAGATGTTAATAAGAATATTATTATTATTTTCTTTGCTAAATCTATTGTGACAGTTTTGCAGTAAGGAGGAGACTTTATCATTTTTGGAACAGCTTGTAAGAAGACTTAGGTGGCCTTAGCCCTCATGTATTGCATCATCATTTAGTGACCTGACCTGCTGTTACCATTAGCACATTGACTGATCAATTTGAGAAATGTGTTTTCTCTTACAATCTTCAACTTCAGGCTTAGTGGCTCCTGTTATTCCTATTCAAGTCTGGATGAGCTTCATGATCACTCGATCAGCCAAGCTCTATGGAATCTAAGGGAGTGTGGGAACAGAAAAACTGACTACCATATCCACTTTGAATTACTGCATCTGGGTAAACCAAAGTCAAAATGCTGTGAACCGAAAACAAGAAGTAATGATTAAATAAATGTTTCTTTTGGTTACTATGTTTTGAAGTAGTATTTTAATTTTATTATATAGTGCAATAAAACTAGTGAAATTTGATTTCCAATAAAAAGTATTGTACAGTAGTATAACTGTAATTCTTTTTTTCAACAAATAGTAAATGCTATGTATAATAAATGTAGTGTATAAAGTTGATTTGCATGTAAATATGGGAAAACAACAAATTGTCCTTGTTTGTTTCCAGTGATTTTAGATATAACTAGTAATGATGTCATGCATCACTACATTTCATGCTCTGAAAACAAAGTCTGATAAAATAGCACAACACTACTGTGCTTTTGCATGAAGTGTAAAGTACCAACTACCTGGCCATTTCTGTATACATTAAGTAGTCAAACTAGGGCCTATGTTAAATCAAACACATGACCTAATTTGGTATGATTGTCAAATATATACCAACATGGAGAACCCTTAAAACGTGAAAAGATAATTTATACAAATAGATGTGGAGGATGCAAGATTTGTCAATTTATGATCCCTTCACAACACTTTAGGGGTCTTAGATCCAATAATGAATTCCCGATAAAGTCGTTTATCAACTGCGACACCCAATACGTGATTTACCTCCTAACCTGCGGGTGCGGAATTAACTACGTAGGCAGGACAATTAGACCACGCAAGAATAGAATACTTGAGCACATCAGATTAATTAAAAAAGGAGACACATCTCATCCGGTCTCCAAACATTTTACCCAATGCCCCAAAGGTAACATTAATGGGCTAAAAGTTCAAGGAATTGAAAAGATCTTTTTGAGAGAAAGAGGGGGTGACTTACTCAACTTCTTGGACCGCAGGGAGGTATATTGGATATTTATGCTCCAGACCAGAACACCCTGCGGTCTAATTGTTGAATGGAACCTGAGCCATTTTCTTAAAAAATAATGCTATAATGTTTTATAAGTAATAGCATTGAACCACATCATTGCTACTCTGCTGTAAAAACAATATACTGCCTCAGACGTAAAGGCATAAAATCATACTAAATGTTATTCTGCCATAACACTGTTTTCTGAATAATATCTTTTGTAATTATTCCACTTTACTAAGTACAGTATGCATCAGACCCTGACAAGCTTTTGGAGCCCTTATGATTTAGAATTTATGTGGCACTTGCCACTCATTAGAATTGTAGCTTTTTGGTCAGGTTAATTGTTATGATTTTATCTGAAAATCATTGATAAATTAAATATTAAAAGGATATGTATAACATGTAATAGTATAGTTCATTCTTCTTCACCCTTGGAGATATTGAAAAATAAGACATAACACAGAAGGTCTTGTTGATCGTCTCAATTTGTTATTAATAATGTTTTTGTATGTATGTAGATAATGACAGCATTATGCTGATATGGATATTGTTTATGTATTCACCATTGTATGTCTTTGTATATGTGAGATCTGCAATAAGGAGGTGCACCATTGTCAATATGAGCATGTAACAACTTATCTCTTTTTTTTATTAGTATGCTCTATTTGTGTGCTTTAAATAGAGCTGATTTTCGTCTCTGCACTCTGTCTTTGCCCTTGGTGTATACCCCCGGGACTCTGCGCGATTGAAGCTCCTTCGTCTGCCCAGCACAGTCATTGGTGGTGCAGCGGTGTGCCTCAGCCAATCAGAGAAACGCGGTGACGTCACTATGGGCGGGAGCAGAGGCAGGGAGTAAGTGAATACCATTCTTCCTCGTGGTCCGTTGTGAGCATGCGCGGGCGACGGCAGGGGGCGGTTCTTACCCACAATCCTTAGGGTTGTTGGAGCGGCGCCCCGGATGACGTCACGCGCATGCGCACTAGGCCCGCGACATAATTTTACACAGATTTTTCTAATTTGCCTATTAAGAATTAGGTATTTAAGGTGCCCCCCTGAGCATATCCCATACTCCTTGATAAAGGACCCATTGGTCCGAAACGCGTAGGAGGTCTTTGTCTTTGTCCCCCAAGGGGGTGAACTTGTCTCTCACCATGCTGCAATAAAGAAAAAGTTTTTTATTCCACACCTGGCTCCCTGGCTTTGCTCCATCCGTTTTTTCTATTAAATCAAACACATGACCTAATTTGGTATGATTGTCAAATATATACCAACATGGAGAACCCTTAAAACGTGAAAACATAATTTATACAAAATTTGAGTTGGGAAGGGAATATAATATATTTATTAAGTGAAGAAAAAATATGTCGGGGCTCAGGACACTGATAGAAAATATTTTCCAAATGCTTCTCCATGTACTGAAGTTTAATCATGAAATATTTAAACAGTAAAAATGGCAAATAGTAAAAAATTCTTGATAGCTCACTGTCACTTGCAATGAGCAATGGAGATTGATGGGCTTATTCTATATTTAACAAAACCACAACAAGCTCTTTTTGGGTACCCCTGAGCCCCCACAATATATATATATATATATAATATTAATCCTAATAGAGGTATATTAATATTTTATATGGTAGTGTTAGGACTTGCGAACAGGCGTCTGCATTGCCGTGGCTCGCAAGCTTACAACGCATTGGCCAAAGGGTTAAACTAAATGACCCTTTTTCAAGAGAATATATAAGTATTTTACTGTGTATTTTTGTCATGTTGGATGTAGCATTGGGCTTTTCTGTCGTCTGTTGTATACATATGCCACACTCAATAGCACTCCTTTTTGACACATATATATATTGTGACAGGATGGTCGTGGTAAGTGAGGAGACAACACGTCTTTTCCGGTGAAATAATGCTGATGGGTTTATTTGTCCAAAAACGGTAACTAAACAATGGGTACACTGTCCCTTTAAAATTGAAACGAAACAAAATCCTAACCCCGGTCGGGGTACTAGCTAAACAAAAGTGCAGGCTAACTATCTGGCTGGCTAGCTAACCTATTCCAGCCCAATAAAGTACAGCAAACGCAGTTGGCTCCTTACCCGGGAGCTTTATTCTTCCCCCTTGGGACAGGATCGCTTTGGGCAGCTTGTGTCTGTCTTAACACTCCTCTGTCTTCCCTCTATGCCTCAGAGAGAGAGACTGCCGCCCCAGAGGTATTTCCTCTTCCTGTTTTTAAAGCAGGTGAAGGAGCTTAATTCAAATCACCTGTGGTCTGCTTGACAAGCTGAGTTAACCCCTCGTTTACTGGATAGCATGCATACTGCCATCTCCTATTCACATACACGGAGTCAATGACCCTGTCACATATCCCCCTTTCCAGCGTAAAGTTACTGAGTGGAGCGGCCCGTGCACTGAGACTGTGCACCCTAGAGAGTGCATCAGCATTACCGTGCAGTATTCCTGGCCGATGTTGGATCGTAAAGTTAAAAGGTTGTAACGACAGGAACCAACGGGTAACTCTCGAGTTCTTTTCTTTATTTCGGTGCATCCACTGTAGTGGTGCGTGATCTGTTATGAGTGTAAAAGACCTGCCTAAAAGGTAATATTTCAATGTGTCTGTTGCCCACTTTATGGCCAGACACTCTTTTTCCACTGTGGCATATCTTTGTTCGCGGGGACACAATTTGCGACTTAAATAGAGGACCGGGTGTTCCTCTTCTCCTACAAACTGGGACAGTATAGCTCCGAGACCTACTTCAGAGACATCCGTTTGCAAAAAAAACTCCTTTTTAAAATCCGGGGCTACCAAGACTGGGTGACTACAGAGCGTTGTGCGTAGGTCTACAAATGCGGTCTCCGCATTACCGTTCCATTTTACAACATCAGGTGCCTTTGCCTTTACTAGATCTGAAAGCTGTGCAGCCCGAGTTGCAAAATGGGGTATAAATCGCCTGTAGTAACCTACAATGCCCAGAAACGTCCTAACCTGTTTCTTTTTAAGGGGACGGGACCAACTCTCAATGGCCTCAACTTTATTGAGCTGGGGTTTTACTGTCCCCCTTCCCACAACATAGCCAAGATATTTTGCCTCTGCTAGGCCGACTGAACATTTAGCTGGATTGGCTGTAAGACCCGCCTCCCGAAAGGTTCTTAACACTGCTTCAACCTTTACTAGATGTGAGTCCCAATCTGGACTATGAATTACTACATCGTCTAAGTACGCTGAGGCGTAGTTCGAGTGTGGGTGTAGCAACTTATTCATCAACCTTTGGAAGGTTGCAGGCGCCCCATGAAGACCAAAGGGTAAAACAGTATACTGAAATAGACCATCAGGTGTGGAGAAGGCCGTTTTCTCTTTTGCTGACCTTGTTAAGGGGATTTGCCAATAACCCTTTGTAAGATCTAAAGTGGTTAGAAAACGTGCCCTCGCCAACTTCTCAATTAACTCGTCTACCCGTGGCATAGGATAGGCATCAAACTTCGAGACTTCGTTTACTTTTCTAAAGTCGTTACAGAACCGTATTGTCCCATCTGGCTTAGGTACCAAGACAATAGGGCTGGACCATTGACTATGGGACTCCTCAATTATGCCTAGATCTAGCATTTTCTTTACCTCTGACTGAATAGCCCCTCTTCTAGCTTCTGGGATTCTATAAGGTCTTATCTTAATGACTACCCCAGGCTTGGTGACGATATCATGAGAAACCATCCTAGTTTTCCCTGGTACGCTGGAAAAGACATCTCTGTTCCTCTTTACCAAATCTACAGCTTCTCTGTGTTGTTCAGGCGTAAGTTCTGCCGATATTTGATCAAGTGGTTCCTCCCCTTTCCTGGAATCGTTAGCTACTACGGACAGACATACCTCTCTATCCTTCCAGGCTTTTAATAGATTTATGTGATAGATCTGCTCTACATTCCTCCGGTCTGGCTGTTGAATTTTATAATTTACCAGGCTGACCTGTTCTAGAACCTCATATGGCCCCTGCCAATGTGATAACAGCTTGCTTTCGGCCGTGGGAACATTGACCATTACTCGGTCCCCTGGTCAGAAGTTACAAACTGTAGCCTGTCTGTTGTAAAGGTTCCGTTGGGCCCTCTGTGCCTCTTATAGATGCTGTCTGACCATGGGGGTAATATGCGCAATACGGTCTTTCAAATCTTCCACAAATTGGAAGACATTTTTCCCTGGCACAGCTTGTTGCTCCCACTCTTCTTTGAGGCTATCCAGAATCCCTCTTGGGCGTCTCCCATACAGGAGTTCAAATGGGGAAAACCCTGTAGAGGCCTGTGGTACCACTCGGATAGCAAACAAGAGATAAGGCAACAAGGTGTCCCAGTTCTTCCTATCACTAGCGACCACCTTTCTCAACATCATCTTCAACGTCTTATTAAATCGTTCTACCAGTCCGTCCGTTTGCGGATGGTACACAGAGGTTCTTAGGGACTGTATTTTTAGCTCTACACATAAGTCTCACATAAGCTTAGATGTAAACGGGGTACCCTGATCTGTCAAAATTTCTTTCGGTATCCCGAGTCGGGAAAATACCTGTAACAATTCCTTAGCTATAGCTTTGGAGGAAGTGTTACGTAAAGGTAGTGCCTCTGGATATCGAGTGGCATAGTCTAGGATCACCAGAATGTACTGATGACCCTTGGCAGATTTCTCCAAGGGACCCAATATATCCATGGCAATCCTCTCAAATGGTACCTCAATAATAGGCATAGGGATCAATGGGGCCCTCAAACTTGGTCGGGGGGCTGTCAACTGACACTCGGGACAAGAGGCACAGAATCTCTTTACTGCATTATATACAGTATCCCTGGCCAGTAAAACCTTTTTAGGATTCTTTTCTGTGTCTTCTCTATGCCCAGATGACCCCCCAACAAATGAGAGTGTGCTAGCTCTAGGACCTTCCTCACTAATGAACTGGGTACTAACAATTTTTCTATTTCTTGGCCCTCCTCTTGGCTCACATGGTATAACAAATCATTCTTAATATAGAAATATGGATAGGATTCCTTTGTGGTTCCTTCTACCGGGACCCCATTAACTTCTACCGCCTGGCTAATATGAAAATAGCGGAAGCGCTCAAATGCAGGTATATCTCAAAATGATAATAAGCCAGACCACTGTACCAGGGTACTAACAATTGATATAGTACCTATTGTGTCATATAATGGGTACTATCCTCCTGAAGACAGGTGGTGTGTGGTGCAACCCACTCACCATCAGTCTCATTGGCAGGTTCCCCTGAAAAATATGCAAATACTCACATCCTGGTAGGGCAGGCAGGCAGGCTGTGCAGCTACTCAATGCAATACAGGGAAAAGGGAGACCAAAAAGCGCACCAGCACAAACGGAGCAGGAAGAAACCAGAACAAAAAAATGATTAAAAGGGCACTTTAATGTGGCAAAAGACCCATCCAATGCATTTCGAACGTCGCAGCGTTCTTTTTCAAGGATAAAACACAATGTGATAACATCCATTATATACCCTCTTACCTGTGGGCCATTTCGCGCCAAAAATCAGAACCTGATGACATCATAACAGAGCGACTCAGTGCTGATCTAAGGGCAAAAGGAAGTACCAAAGGCAGTGTGGCCATCTTGGATGTGGGCAAACATAGGAACACAATAACAAAGCTTTATTGACCATTCCAGCAGAACAAAATACATTGCTGCTAACTGGACAAGCATATTTAAACGAAATAAAGCTATATTAAACTAAACTAATGCTTAATAAAGGGTACTATTATATCAAGAAAAAACATGAACAAGGTGGATTAAAAAACTAGCTGTGTTGCAACTAAGTTATATACAAAAAAAAGTTAAAAATAAAAACCTCTAGACATGATTAAAAAAATGTGCAAGAAAAGTAAATTTAAAGACATATTACACATACATACTGCATAACACAGATTGTGTACCTAAATCATAGGAACCAGGGAAATACAACCATTATAAAATATGAAGTATTATCCACAAGATACATCAAAGAACAATTTAAGCTTACATATATGCATAATATTTGCATGATAAGGCATAGGTTCAAAGGTTATAATGATAAGAATATAATGTCCAATATAATGACAATTGTCTTATTTAATCTGTATTACCAACTAATTACACCATAATACGTCTATCACAAAAATGTTTACAAAAAATGTGTTAGTTGCCAGTCAATGTTCAAGCCCATAGGGAAGCGCGTTTGGAGAGTGAAGATCCAATACGCCTCCCTACGCTCCAGAAGGTTGATATGATCACCTCCTCTAGATTTAGAAATGACTGATTCAATCCCCAAAAAGGAAAAATTATTAATTCCTCCCTGACCACGTTCAGTGAAATGTTTTGAGACTGGATGATTAGTGTCTCTCAATTTTATGAGCCTTAAATGCTCTAACATCCTGACCTTAAGGGCTCTAGTCGTCCTCCCCACATACCTCTTGCCACAACCACATGTTATTAGATAAATCACAAATTGACTTTTACAATTTATAAAACTGTTAATCTTAAATTCCTTATTTGGTAATATATTCACACCATGTGGCGGTGGCAATTGTAAAAGTCAATTTGTGATTTATCTAATAACATGTGGTCAGGGAGGAATTAATCATTTTTCCTTTTTGGGGATTGAATCAGTCATTTCTATATCTAGAGGAGGTGATCATATCAACCTTCTGGACCGTAGGGAGGCGTATTGGATCTTCACTCTCCAAACGCGCTTCCCTATGGGCTTGAACATTGACTGGCAACTAACACATTTTTTGTAAACATTTTTGTGATAGACGTATTATGGTGTAATTAGTTGGTAATACAGATTAAATAAGACAATTGTCATTATATTGGACATTATATTCTTATCATTATAACCTTTGAACCTATGCCTTATCATGCAAATATTATGCCTATATGTAAGCTTAAATTGTTCTTTGATGTACTGTATCTTGTGGATAATACTTCATATTTTATAATGGTTGTATTTCACTGGTTCCTATGATTTAGGTACACAATCTGTGTTATGCAGTATGTATGTGTAATATGTCTTTAAATTTACTTTTCTTGCACATTTTTTTAATCATGTCTAGAGGTTTTTATTTTTAACTTTTTTTTGTATATAACTTAGTTGCAACACAGCTAGTTTTTTAATCCACCTTGTTCATGTTTTTTCTTGATATAATAGTACCCTTTATTAAGCATTAGTTTAGTTTAATATAGCTTTATTTCGTTTAAATATGCTTGTCCAGTTAGCAGCAATGTATTTTGTTCTGCTGGAATGGTCAATAAAGCTTTGTTATTGTGTTCCTATGTTTGCCCACATCCAAGATGGCAACACTGCCTTTGGTACTTCCTTTTGCCCTTAGATCAGCACTGAGTCGCTCTGTTATGACGTCATCAGGTTCTGATTTTTGGCGCGAAATGGCCCACAGGTAAGAAGGTATATAATGGATGTTATCACATTGTGTTTTATCCTTGAAAAAGAACGCTGCGACGTTCGAAATGCATTGGATGGGTCTTTTGCCACATTAAAGTGCCCTTTTAATCATTTTTTTGTTCTGGTTTCTTCCTGCTCCGTTTGTGCTGGTGCGCTTTTTGGTCTCCCTTTTCCCTGTATTGCATTGAGTAGCTGCACAGCCTGCCTGCCTGCCCTACCAGGATGTGAGTATTTGCATATTTTTCAGTGGAACCTGCCAATGAGACGGATGGTGAGTGGGTTGCACCACACACCACCTGTCTTCAGGAGGATAGTACCCATTATATGACACAATAGGTACTATATCAATTGTTAGTACCCTGGTACAGTGGTCTGGCTTATTATCATTTTGAGATATACCTGCATTTGAGCGCTTCAGCTATTTTCCATATTGCAATATATACAGGTTGGAGCCGCACATGCACAGGTTTTTTTGGAGCTTAATCTTTGAATTTAAAAGGAAGATCCCTAATTTTTATATTTTTGCTTTTTATACACTTTTATAGTTACTTTTTTGTGGCTTCAGTACCCCCTTTGTGTTCCATTATATTGGTATGGAGGAACCAGGGGATAATATGGATGAATTAGAAGATATTTCAGATACTTATTTTTTCAACACTTGTGATGATACACAGAGAAAAAAACAAGCTTTACGTGTGTTTGATAACATTGTGGATTTGGATACCACTGACATCTCTGATCTCAAAATCCACTTTCAAAAATTGGAAAGTTTATTGATTCATAAGAACCGCTTATGGTGGGACATTATAAGCCTGGAGAACTATGCTAAATGTAAAAGGATCCCAAGAGGACTAAGGGTTAAAAAAGCCCCCTCCTTTGGTTTTCCGGATGTGGATTTTGAAAATAGATGGGTGACAGCCCTCAATGACTGCTCTTTTCGTTTGATGGAGTTAATAGTGTTTCAGAAAATGAAGGAGAAAGATCAGCTTGATATTCAAATCACAGAACTGCAAAAAAACCTATACAGTTTCAAAGGTTTAAAGGGCTTTAAGGAATTTGATGTTATTCTCTCCAAAACGGTAAAAAATGTGGAATGTGGTATTATGGCTAAAAAACAAAGTAAATATGATCGGGACAGATATGACTATGAAAAGAACCAGGTTTACCATTGGCAGAGGATAAATTCTATTCAGGAAAGATCAAATAACAAAGATAAATCATTCATTCAGTTTAAATCTACTCCCAATAAGTCCATTTTAAAATCTAAGAATGTGGATTATCAGAGTGGCGAATCTGATGTTTCAGATGCAGAAACTGCCTCTACCTCTCATTCTGTATCTTTTGTCAATACATTTGAGAATTATGATCATCGTGGTCGTGGAGCTCCATCTAGGGGGCGAGGGAGGGGTGGACGCACCTTTTGGGGTCAACCACCTAGGTCTGATTCTGGTCAGGACCAGTCCCAGGATGCTTTTTCTTATCAAAATGTTAATCAACAGAGACAGCAACAGCAACAACCAAAATTTTTCCCTTTATTTCAAAAGGACACAAGAGAATCAGAAGAGGGAAGAGGGGGGGGGGGGGGGAGGAGGGGGCTACAGGTCCGCCTCCAAAAGGAAGAAGTTTTGAATGATATATCTAATGTTATAAATATTTCAGGAACTGCTCTCTCTCCTACAGAGTTGTCACTACTGGATAAAGGCCTAAAATTTTCACCTTCAATGAACTTTAATTTGTTCGAAACCACTATTGATGTGTATAAGTTTGTTCGGAAATTATCCTTGAAAAAGTTTTTTGACAATTTTATTCCAAATGTTACTAGGTCGACCGGAGATGAGGATTTAGATGGGGGGCCATCACACGCTACCGAGAGTGATGTCCCCTCATCCGACTCTGTTCCTCCGGTATCTATTGCTTTACATACATTTAATGATTTTTGTACCCTGCAAGATATGAATGATCTTTTATCTGAACAGACGGTTGATGATGTTAATATTCCTACATTTTCTGAATGGAATTCAGGCCTAAAAAGGAGTTCTGTGTTCTACCCCACTCATGTCAAGGGTCAATTTCTGACTATGTTTGAAAATCTGGTTATAAGAGACCTTCGTCTTCTAGCTCAGGGATTTTCCCTATCCTATATAGATCATGACAATTTGAATCAAAGTGAACGTTTAGCTTTAAAACCTTTGAAAAATAATTCTGCATTGGTCATTAAGAGTGCGGACAAGGGGGGTGCGGTGGTGGTGCAGGGCAGAGACGGTTACATCAGGGAGGCATTACGCCAACTGGATGATGGCCGGTCCTATCATGTACTATCCGCCGATCCCACACCGCAATTGTTGGAGTTCCTTGTAGAACTGGTTGAGTCAGGTGTTATTATGGAAGTTCTGTCGAAGGACGAGGTTAAATTCATTATTCCATCTCATCCCATTATTCCTATCTTCCACCATCTCCCAAAGATCCACAAGACATTGGTCGACCCTCCAGGTCGTCCCATTGTCTCTAGTATTGGATCTTTGGGAGATGGTCTGTCAAGATATGTAAATGGTTTTCTTCAGCCATTTGTTAGGAAATTGCCCTCATTTATACGGGACTCTGGTGATCTTCTTGATCAGATCAAAAATGTTAAATGGGGTAATGATTACCTGTGGGTAACACTTGATGTTACCTCTCTGTATTCTGTTATACAACATGACCATGGTTTGGCAGCGGTCCGCCAATTTATTGAGATACCAGAAATATCAATTTTTCAATCGGCTTTTATTTTGGACGCTATACACTTTTTACTCACGCACAACTTTTTCACATTTAATGGTAAGTTTTATTTGCAACTTATTGGCACTGCTATGGGTACAAGTTTTGCTCCTTCTTTTGCGAACTTATTTATGGGATGGTGGGAAGCACTTTTTATTTATTCAAGCACTAATTTATTTCGTCACAATATTGTTTTTTATAAAAGATTTGTGGACGACCTAATTATTATTTGGAGGGGGGATGTCACTACTCTTCACACTTTTGTATCTTATCTTAATAATAATCTTTATAATCTAAGATTTACATTAAATTTTCATTTCCATCACATTGAATTTCTGGATCTACAATTATTTGTAGACATAGACAAAAAAATCCAAACGGATGTTTATAGGAAGCAAAATGCCAGGAACACCTTTCTTAGGGCGGACAGCTGCCACCCATCCCATGTCATAAAGGCCATACCAAGGGGACAGTTCCTCAGACTGAGAAGGAATTGTTCCACTATGAGTGGTTTCCTTTCTCAGTCTGAGGAACTTACAAGGAGATTTTTGGAAAGGGGATACCCCAAATCACATTTAGCAATTGCATTTGAAAATGCATTACATACAGAGAGAGCATCATTGTTGCCCACACATCCAATTGGAGATTCTCGCCTTGCTAACAATGTTAAGACAATTGGTATTAAACAGGACTCACATGGACTGACAGAATTAAAAAACAAATGTCCTCTTTTTATTTCACAATTTAGTAAACAAAGTGGAAAAGTAAACTCTATAATTTCAAAACATTGGAATGTCTTATCCATGGACCCTGTCCTTAAAAAATATGTGGATTCTGGTCCTACTTTTGTATATCGTAGAGCGAGAACAATTGGATCTCATGTTTCACCAAGTGAACTCAAATCTTCTGGTCTCAAAAAACCTTTTATCACTAGGGGTTCCTTCAAATGTGGCTCTTGTAGTGCATGTAAACACATGAAGCCTGCCAAAAGTTTTTTCCAGTTTGCCTTGCCACCGCCACATGGTGTGAATATATTACCAAATAAGGAATTTAAGATTAACAGTTTTATAAATTGTAAAAGTCAATTTGTGATTTATCTAATAACATGTGGTTGTGGCAAGAGGTATGTGGGGAGGACGACTAGAGCCCTTAAGGTCAGGATGTTAGAGCATTTAAGGCTCATAAAATTGAGAGACACTAATCATCCAGTCTCAAAACATTTCACTGAATGTGGTCAGGGAGGAATTAATAATTTTTCCTTTTTGGGGATTGAATCAGTCATTTCTAAATCTAGAGGAGGTGATCATATCAACCTTCTGGAGCGTAGGGAGGCGTATTGGATCTTCACTCTCCAAACGCGCTTCCCTATGGGCTTGAACATTGACTGGCAACTAACACATTTTTTGTAAACATTTTTGTGATAGACGTATTATGGTGTAATTAGTTGGTAATACAGATTAAATAAGACAATTGTCATTATATTGGACATTATATTCTTATCATTATAACCTTTGAACCTATGCCTTATCATGCAAATATTATGCCTATATGTAAGCTTAAATTGTTCTTTGATGTATCTTGTGGATAATACTTCATATTTTATAATGGTTGTATTTCCCTGGTTCCTATGATTTAGGTACACAATCTGTGTTATGCAGTATGTATGTGTAATATGTCTTTAAATTTACTTTTCTTGCACATTTTTTTAATCATGTCTAGAGGTTTTTATTTTTAACTTTTTTTTGTATATAACTTAGTTGCAACACAGCTAGTTTTTTAATCCACCTTGTTCATGTTTTTTCTTGATATAATAGTACCCTTTATTAAGCATTAGTTTAGTTTAATATAGCTTTATTTCGTTTAAATATGCTTGTCCAGTTAGCAGCAATGTATTTTGTTCTGCTGGAATGGTCAATAAAGCTTTGTTATTGTGTTCCTATGTTTGCCCACATCCAAAATGGCCACACTGCCTTTGGTACTTCCTTTTGCCCTTAGATCAGCACTGAGTCGCTCTGTTATGACGTCATCAGGTTCTGATTTTTGGCGCGAAATGGCCCACAGGTAAGAAGGTATATAATGGATGTTATCACATTGTGTTTTATCCTTGAAAAAGAACGCTGCGACGTTCGAAATGCATTGGATGGGTCTTTTGCCACATTAAAGTGCCCTTTTAATCATTTTTTTGTTCTGGTTTCTTCCTGCTCCGTTTGTGCTGGTGCGCTTTTTGGTCTCCCTTTTCCCTGTACCGCCTGGCTAAACCCATTTTTCAACTGGGGATCATTAGCCTGTTCTCTACCAAAGTTAGTTAGGGACAGTTCTAGATTTCCAAAACCTTCCTCATCGGGAGTTTGTCGGTTACCTCCACGGGTAACTCATATACCTGAGCATCAACAGGCCCTGTCTCGGACAACTCTTCTCCCTCTGGTCTCTCTTTGTTAGGAGTAGTGACCAGTGCTAACTGGGGTGGGGGTGTACCTCTTTTTTTTTCGGTCCTACGTTCTCGTTTTGACTTAGGGGTTTTAGACACCTCGGCGACTAATTCGGGGTCTGTAAACGGAAAAAGCTCATCTGGAGTAGGATTGTTCAAGGTGAGCTGTCCTCTGATCAGGGTGTCAAAACCAGGGAAATTACAGCCTAACACTAGGGAATGGGGTAACTTTGGTTCAATTGCTGCCATAGTTTCGATGACTTGCCCCTCGACCTTTACTTTTATCAGAGTCGTGGTGTACGGAAGCGTACACCCATGTACACATAATACCCGCAACTTCTCACCCTGGGGTAACTGGAGAGGCTTAACAACTTCCCGGATACCAAGTTAATATTGCTCCCTGAGTCTACCAGTGCGGAGACTGGTTTTCCATTTAACATCACCGTGGTGAGGAAGTTGTGGGTACGTTTTCCCTCGCGGGTCATACCCACCACTCAACAAAATTCAGATTTCACAGAACCATATGCACACTCCATTGGCTCAGACAACTGTGGGCAGTGAGCCTTAATATGCTCCGTCTCCCCACACTCAAAACAAACAATTGGCCCAGATCGTTCTTGAAACCCTTTCTGAAATTTAGAGTTTCTGTCCCTATCCGGGTTTTCTTCCACCCGTTCAAATCGTGCGAACGGTCGTGGGTCCTGGCGCCAGCGCTGGCCTCTACTGGTCGTGTTGGGACGTGGGTTGTAGTTGGTGCGAGTGGGGCGTGACAGTTCACGGGTAGCCAGAAACTGCTCCACTGCGCCAACCATGGCATCACAAGAGAGGGGATCTCCCTGTCCCACCCACTGTTGAAGGTCCTGGGGTAACGCTCGAATGAAGCGGTCCAACACCACCATCTCAAGGATCCGTGCCGGGCTATGTTCCTCTGGTTTTAGCCACTTGGACACTAGGTGAATCAAATCCCATAACTGGGATCTGGGCGGCTTCTGTTCCTGGTATTTCCACTTATGGAACCTCTGTGCACAAACTGCGGGAGTCACACCAATCCTTGCAAGGATTTCGCTTTTCAGACAGTCATAGTCTGCTGCGGCTTCTTCGTCAGGGTCACAATATGCTTTTTGGGCTTCCCCCAGTAGAAAGGGTGCGATAATCCCAGCCCATTTGGAGCGGGCCCACCTTTCCCGGGAAGCAATTCGCTCAAAGGACGTGAGGTATCCCTCGACGTCATCGTGCGGCGTCATTTTCTGTAGGTACTCGTTCGCCTGGACGGGCCGCGTCGGGGCCGTACTTGACAAGCCCATTTTAATCTGGGCCAGCTGCTCAATCAGCTGCTTCTGTGTGTCTGCAACAACATCAAGCTGGGCTGCAAATAACCGGTTCGTCTCGTGTTGTGCAGCCGTGCTGTCCTGTCCCTGTTTGTTAGCTGTGTACTAAGGCCTTCAAAATGTCCTCCATAGTGGCAACTACCGCGTGGACAGTTTCCACCAGACGCAATCTGTAGCTCCGCCCCTTTTACAGGGTGTCCGACATCCCACTTCTGACACCACGTGTGGCAGGATGGTCGTGGTAAGTGAGGAGACAACACGTCTTTTCCGGTGAAATAATGCTGATAATGTCTGCAAACCGAGCAGTTTGAGACGCGCAGCAGAACGGAGTGGAGGTAGCGCTCTGACGTCATCGAAGGTCGGAGTCTCGCGAGAATTGGAGCCGGAGCACGTGACACGGAAGCAAACCAGGACAGCATCAGTGCAGTGGACCGGAGACCCAGCTCTACGAGTGTGAGAGACTCAATTCAAACTCTCAACTGCTTGAAAATATTTCACAACATGTGAGTGAGATACTGTTTGTTATTTTTTAGATAGTTTTTTACAATAAAAGGTTTTATACTATTTTTGTCCTACTGTCCCTTCCCCCCCCCCATCCCGGTGAGCTTCATCCCATTAAAGGTGACGTGCAGCAGCAGACGGAAGGTGAATTTAAAGAAGACCTCTGGAGCAAGCAATACATGTGGAGTGTCTGAGACCTATACCAACTGCAAAGATATCCAGTAGCAGAGTTCCTGAATCCCAGTGGTGGATTAGAGGCTTTACTTGGCAGACTAAGTGTAAGTGTATATCTCACCACCTTGACTCTGAAAGTGAAAGACATACTGCCCTATGATATTTTTCTCTTTGTTTCTTTCCTGGCTTATTTGCGCCTAGGTCATCTCTTCTCTATATATATATATATGACTCCTGATGAAGTCTCGCTTGAGACGAAACGCGTAGAGATTGCTGTGGAGCCTACTGTCCAGGTTATATATTTTATTTGCACTCATCTACATTATTGCACTCCTGCTGCTTTGCTAGCATTTTGCTACTAGCCATTCAGACATTCAAGTTCCTGTTTACACTGTGAACTCTCCCCGGCTGAAACCTCGCTGACATCATCGAGTTCACGCGAGACTTTATTCAGTGTATGCTCTGTGTAGCACCGGAGAGAGGGGAAGGCGGCGTCCCTCGTGGCTTTCCGTCCCTGCCAGGACCTAGAGGGGCTATTGTGGCAAGACACACCGCGGACATCACACCGAAGTCCTCCTCCTTGGGTTCCTGCGTCTGAACGGGCTGAGTTGTACTCAAAAACGCATTTTTTTCAGCTTTGTTTGTGAGTGTGCATTTTTATCCCTTACTCCATAAATTTATTGTTATACAATTTTACGCTATGAGTGCGCCTGTTTTTTCTGTGTTTTTGTATATATATAAATATATATATATATTTAATAATAATATACCTGTATTAGGATAAAAATTCTCATTTACCTCTATTAGGAGGGAGAAAGACCACATTGGATCTATATCCAGTAGAATGAAAGGACCTACTTCCCCTCCCCACTTCCGAAGTTAGTAGGTCCTTTCATTCTACTGGAAATAGATCCAATGTGGTGTTGTCGTGGCTCAAAGATTTTAATGCATGGCTTCGGGGTTGGGGGGTGGATGGAGGAGTCATTCTCACCAATACAAATAAATACAAATGAATGGTTTGGGAGAGGTGTCGATAAGAAGTAGAACTATGCGTTTCAACAAGGTTCCAAAGAGACATACACGCATGCGCAGAAATGTGAGAACACGCTCGGGAAGATTAAAGCAAAAAGCCACCCATTACAAATGAATGGTTTGGGAGAGGTGTCGATAAGAAGTAGAAATACTTTAGCCTTGTGTGTGCGGGGGGAGGGGGAGAGCATGCTAGCTTCTCATTTCAAAGAAATATTTTCAACAGGTCATCATAATGTTTTGAAACCCACAACCCCAAATAAAAATCACAGTATGCCACCCACCTCATAAAGTACGTACATAACTAGTGTAGAATTAAAAAGCTACAGTAGTGATTGATTCTCAGAATATCAAGAATTGTTATGCAGGCACATGTCGAGAAACAATTTTTTTTTTCAGACTTGAAATTCTAATTTAATGGGAAATCATACATGCATGCGCATAAATAATCAACAAGGTTCCAATGAGACATACACGCATGCGCAGAAATGTGATGATAGGCCTGGGAAGATTAATGCCAGAAAGCCACCCATTACAAATGAATGTTGTGGGAGAGGTGTCGATAAGAAATAGAAATACTTTATCCTTGTGTGTGTGCGGGGGCGAGGGGGAGAGCGCTGTATGCTGGATTATCAGTTCAAAGAAATATTTTCAAAAGGTCATCATAATGTTTAATGCACAGAAATATAATACTGTAGCATGCCTATGCATTTCAACAAGGTTCCAAAGAAACATACACGCATGTGCATAAAATAAAAACAGTATGAAAAGAAGAGTAAGCCTAGCAAAAGTATTGATTAATAAATATTACATATAGAAAAGTGATGACACGCATACAGCATCCGCATGAGCGGGATAATACGGGATAAAAATATTTTATATTCGGAAGAAGACGCGACGTTATATTTTTTTAATACTGTACTTCTTTTCCCTTTCGTGTCCTGTATACAGTACAGTACTGTATGTGTCCTCATACTGTATTTTTTATGTGTATGGCCAAAGAGCCTCATACTACTGTATACATACTATTGTATAAACTATGAACAGTATACAGAAATGTACGCCTGTAGGTTGAATTGCTATTAGACTTTGAAGACAACAGCTCGGGATCGCCCACTTGAGTTTCTAGATGGTATTGCAGACAATGCTAAAAAAACAAACGCAAACTTATCGAAAACAGATCGGAAAAAAAAGTCATTTTCTAAACGGTTGGAAAACAGCGCGTCTTGCCGCGGTTATCAGAGCGGCTCGGCTTCGGCTGCTTTAGAATAAAGGCTGGCGCAGCTATAATTGAGACCATGGATGATCTGGGATAGGAAGAGGTTAGAGCAGCCCTGTGGGTCTGATGCGAGGCCTCTAATTTTTAGGACAAGTAGTACAAGAGGCGACAAATTCCTTGATCTCCCACCGCATTCTCGGCCACCAAAAAGTACGTTCTAGTAGATCAGTGGTTCTCCTAGTACCAGGATGTCCCGAACTCTTGACCCCATTCTATAACCTTCCTTTGAAACGCAGGTATGGTAAAAAAGCAATCATCTGGGACTTTGAGACGCTCGGGTATCTTGGACTGTCCTTGCACGATATTCTCCAAAGAATCGAAAGTGTTCGCAGAGATTATGCATTTTGGGGAAAGAATAGCCCTCTCTCGGTCTTCAGGCTTGTCATCCACCAGGAACTGATGAGAGAGTGCATCTGCCTTGACATTCGTAGAGCCAGGAAGGTAGGAAATGATAAAAAAATGTGGGAAAAAGGGACCATCGAGCTTGCCGTGACCCTAATCGAAGAGTGTGTTTGGTTCAGGAGATTCTCAGAGATGTATTATTTGCTGGCCTTGGTCTCAGGGAGTAATAACGATTAAGAAGCCCCATGTGGGAGAACTGTACTGGGCAGTAGATCAATGGGGCAATCGAAGGGTCGGTGGGGTGGAAGTTCCTCTGCTTGAACTTTATTAAAGACGTCCTGGAATTCGGAGTATATCTCAGGTAATATTATCCTTGCCTGTCCAGGTAGAGAAACCCTGCATAACTTCTTAGAAGTACTGAAGCAGGTTTTTGAGCATGAAGAACTCCACTGGAAGGGCTCCACATCGGTCCAATCTATGTGGGGGCATGCAACTGGAGCCATGGAAGTCCAAGGATAACGTCAACCGTAGGAGTGTGTATGACGTCTAATTGGATCGTCTCGGTGTGAGTTTCTCCTGTTCACGAATGGGATGGTCTGTAGAGAAATAAAAGCAGGTTGTAGAGGATGGCCATCAATGGCCTCAAGTGCTACTGGATTCTTCTTGTGCACCAGGGGAATTCTTTCTCTTTCTATGAATTCCTGGTCAATGAAGTTACCCCCTGACCCGGAGTCCCGGAGCCCCTGTCACGTCACCCGTGACATTGCGTGATAAGTGATGGAGGCGGGGCTTCCCGGTAATCCTCACATGGGCACTTGGAGTTCTAATCTAAAGGACACTGGATGTATCAGTGCAGAAATGCAGAAAAACCCTATGTATTTTTTTCCCAGTTTAATGGTTGGAACATTTTATCGTAATTTTTTTGTTGAAATCCAGACCTCATCCCTAACGTTAAAATCTGGGGAGGGTCTGCGATGTTGTCTTCTGCTTTCTTGTACCATACTTGAGCCTCACGAAGTTGCTCTTTGAGGGGCTCCTGGACATCTCGCAGAATCTCAAGTTTCTCTGTAACTGCCGGAATGGGACCCGAAGATGGAAAACCAGGAATAAAGGTAGGATGAAATCCAAAATTTGAGAAGAATGGACACTTCTGTGTCAACGAATGATGTGAGTTGTTGTACGAAAACTCAGCTAGAGGTAGAAAGTTATTCCAGTTATCCTGGAGATGGCAAACAAAACAGCATAAGTATTGTTCCAAGGTCTGGTTGTCCTTTCGGTCTGGCCATTTGATTGTGGATGATATCCAGACAATAAATGTAAATGGATTCCTAGAGAGGAACAGAAAGTTCTCTAAAATCTTGAA
Source organism: Ascaphus truei (assembly GCF_040206685.1). Lineage (NCBI taxonomy): Eukaryota > Metazoa > Chordata > Amphibia > Anura > Ascaphidae > Ascaphus > Ascaphus truei. The sequence continues at coordinate 229,290,044 of NC_134486.1, read as the reverse complement.
GTAAATTGCACCCATCTATCAGAAATGATCTCACCTGGAGCCCCATTAAGCTGGAATACCTCTTTCAAGATTAACTTGACTGTCTGGTCTGCTGATGGGAGATTCTGTGCAGCAAAGAAGTGAGCTGTTTTTGTAAGTCAATACAGAATGGTATTATGTCCACTTGATCTGGGTAGGTCAACAATAAAATCCATTGATATGGATCCCCAAGGATGAGTAGGAATCGGAAGAGGTTGCAGCAAACCCACAGGGGATGCTCAAGGAGTGTGTTGAAGCAAAAAATAAAGCGCAACAAATAATATGATATAGTCAAGCTGCTGCCTGAACACCAGCGGTTTCCCCAAACCACAACTCTAACAGAATTAAACCAAAAAGTGTTTGTGGCACAAAGTGACCAAAACATACATTGAAATGTGCAAATAAACCCAGTGAAATATTAACACTGAAAACACATAATACTGTCACTCCATATGCAGGGATTATTATAATACAGTACAGTGTTTTCAGTGTTAATCTTTCACTGGGTTCATTTGCACATTTCACTGTATGTTTTGGTCACTTTGCGCCACAAGCACATTTTGGTTTAGATGCTCAAGGAGTCTTGGTTTTAGCACAGGTCTCACAGGAGAGAACATAGGTGGCTATGCACTAAGCAGTGATAAGTCATTTTAAGAGCGCAAAGTGCTCTTAGAACCGAGCGCAATTCACAGAGCCACGCAAACAGGCACTTTGCGCTCTAATGCAAAAACAGAAAAAAGACAGCGCAAAAAAACCTCATTGTGCAGTGTATAAACAATATTGTATTTAAAAAAACAGGTACTGTAAGTATCGCACGTACATCAATAAAATCAATATCAGGCAAGACATGTTAGGGACATGTTACCTAACTGACTTTTTTCAGGAAATTTTTCAAAGTCCAGCTTTGCTCGTAAGATCAGCTGTTTGCGCTGAATCCTGCCCTTCTGCGGGATTCACTAAGCAACGCAAACTTATCGTACGCGAAAGTTGCGCTGAATAAAGCTCACCAGCTAAAGGCAGGTGATAAAAAAAGCAGGACTTTGAAAAATTTGTTTACATTTTTGCAGGCGCAACACTCATACAACAGGCCAGTGGGTGTCCCCAGCTGACCCCGCGGGGGTCCCGAGGGAGGCCGGGGGTCCCGCGGGCCTGTGGTACCAATGTTGTGCCTCCGAAAAAATAAACAATATTTCTCACTAAATACATCCCCCTCCCCCCGCCCCCTAATACATACAATACAGTAATGGCCAAAATGACTATTATCCACATATGGGTAATAATGCATTTGCCCATTTAAAATACATGTAAATCACAATGATTGCAGTAAATACATATTACACTTACCTTTTCCAGGCACCCACGATGAAGGCTGTCTTCATCCTCATCTTCATCCTGCCCATGTCCCCTCCTAAGCTGCAAAACATACAAATCAATCAAAATTGCCAATGTAATGTCCCCTAACCCCTTAATCACCTTAGCGGTCATTAACCGCTATAGTCATTAAGGGGTTAACCCACCCCTCGGGAGGCCTATACACCCTCCCCCACTACCCACCCCGTGAGGCCTAACCACCCACTACCCACAAAGAGGCATACCCAGCCTGGCTTGGGGACATTACCCACTTCCCCCACCCCCGTTAAACACAATAAACAGCACTATATTTAATAAACACTACATAACCCACCACCTGTGCCCCCCCATAAATACCTGATTTATTCTTTTACATACAGGGTTAATACCCCAGGCCCACGGGGGTCCCCGGTGGCCCTGATGGGTGTTTGTAGACCTCACAGTAGCCCAACACAAGGTTTCAAACAGGATCTGGAGGCCTACGGGTGGTCCCCGCCAGGCGTCGTGGTCCACCAGGTGGTCACCGCAGGTCACCGTGGGCCACAATGGGGACTCCACGGGTAGGCCCGCGGGTGTCTGGGTGGCCCCGGGTCAGACCCACAGGTGTATGAGGGGCCTTGGGTGGTTCCGACGGGGGTCTGGTAGCCCACGGGTGGTCCCTACGGGTCCGCGGTGCCCCCACAGATGGGGCCACCGGTTCTTCCCTGCAGGTGTCCCAAGTGGACATGCCAGCCTGGTACCCGTGAGCGTCCGAGGAGACCTTAGGTGGTCTCCAGAGGTCCCCGCAGACCTGAGGAACCAACCCTGTATGTAAAAAAAAAATAAACCTGTCCTATCCATTTAAATACATAAATACCCCCCACCCCCCCCACACACATACAGTACAGATATGTGCAAAATAACTATTATCCAGATATGGATAATAGATTATCTGCCCATTATGAAACACATAAAACATGCATAAATAAAAACATGAAATCTTAATCTGAAAATCTCCACATTGCATCTTACAATTAAACCAGCAGCACTTTTAAAAATAAATGATGTCTCCTCTCCCAACAAACCAGCAGCTAGACAAATGTATATCAAATGTCACAGAATTCCATTGACTGTGTACATGATGCAATTAATCTGTGCATCATGTAACACTACTGTATGCAAAATCAATTTCAAAATAAAATACACTATGAACAACAACATACAATGCCATCCACAAAATCAAATAGAAACTAAGCACGTAAACATAAATACATTTACCATCAATTAATAAATCAATTTCCTAAATCAATTACAATACAATACAATCCAAATCAATTATACAATTCACTATTCAATTCCTAAATCCAAACCATTGAGAAAATAATTCTACTTCAAAGTAACCACCATCATACAAATCTAACTACCAGAAATAAGCCATTATTCAAAAGCAAGCGCCTGAAATATACTACTGAAAAAAGCATTAAAAATGACATGTAACTAAATAAAAATTAAATTACACACACAACAATGTAGAAATCAAGCAGCTAAATACATTTGAAATACATGAAAAAAAATAAACATTGGCAAATCAATCATTTATTATCGCTGTATGTCTATCCATATATATATACATACATACAGGTCTCCTGAGCTGAAACCGCATTGATTTCTGGCTCAGAGGCCCCCTGCTTCCCGAGTTACAGGCCTCGGTTTGGGGCATCGATGCCAGTGTTACCGCCATCTTTATAGCATCCACGTCGCGTCTTGGACGCTATAAAAATGGCGGCGACACTGGCCTCCGATGCCCCATACATGTCCCTGTAACTCGGGAAGCAGGGGGTCTCTGAGGCAGAAATCAATGTGGTTCAGCTCAGGGGACACCCTGCTCCCGCACACTATTATTAAAATGTACATTAATGCAGCTTCATTACCATAGCAGATAGCCGGTAGGGTAAGGAATTATTGTTTATTGATATGTGTGTTTTAACAGTAGTGTAGATGTGTAGAGGGTCTCCAGAGCTGAACCGCATTGGCTTCAGCCTCGGGGACCCCCTACTTCAGGAAATACAGGCCCGTTATGGGGTGCCGGTATCCCCTGCAGAATTTAAATGTCCCTGTCACGTGACGCGGAAGCTTTCAAAGTGCATGGGATACCGGCACCCCATAACGGGGCCTGTATCTCCTGAAGTAGGGTGTCCCCGGACCTGAAACCAATGCGGTTCAGCTCCGGAGACCCCCTGCTCATGTACACTATTATTAAAATGTATTTATTTCGTGTATGATCGCCTGTAACAGCCTTGCATGGAGATGCAGAATCTCCATGCAAATGTTACAGGTGGCTTATTTTTTCTATCAGCTACCATACGTGAAGTTTCAGTGCGCTAGCTGAGGGAAAAAACCTTGAACGTATGATAAGCTAGTTTTGGGCACGTCCGATAGAAAATGGGCTCAGGGCCTTAGTGAATCGCGCCACCGGCTTCATTTTTTATCAGACGTGGTAATTTTTTTCAGGCCGGCGCGATAGCTCGGAGCTTAGTGCATAGCCCCTATAGTCTTTAACATCTTGTGCTAATTTAGGACACCAAAAAGAGTGGGACAACAGTTCCTGTGTCTTGAGGACAGCTGGGTAACCAGCGGATCAGGAGTTATGCATTAATTGGGAACTTCTAATCTTACCTCCTTAGGGACGAACAGACGGTTCCACAGATCATCACATAGAAATAGTTCCACTTCCGGTGAGGTTTATTAAGAAGAGAGTCATTTGAGTAGGCTCCCTTAGGCTGCGCTTATAGTTCCGGCGATGGCAACAGCGACACGATGACGCAACAAAAAAATACATTGCCGCCATCATGCGTGCTTATAGTAAGCACCAAATGACAGAGAAGCCCAATGCTACATCCAATATGACAAAAATACACAGTAAAATACTTATGTATTCTCTTGAAAAAGGGTCATTTAGTTTAACCTTTTGGCCAAAGCATTGTAAGCTTGCGAGCCACGACAACGCAGACCCTGTTTGCAAGTCTTAACACTACCAGATAAAATACTAATATATCTCTATAAGGATTAAAATTCTCGCGATCGCTGGAAGTCATCTCAATTTGATTTTTCCAGCAACCGTAGCCTTACGTCACCATCACACTAAAAGCGTAGCCTTAATTCGTGTGACGAGATCGGCGAAAAATATAACGCCCAGAAATGTTTTCTTTGGTAGAATAGTTTCTTCTTGCTCTTTATCTGAACAAGGATTAGGCAATAACCGTGACAAGGCATCAGCCTTCCCATTCTTGGAGCCGGGCGGTATGAGATGTGGAACTGAAATCTTGTGAAGAATATGTCCACGTGCCTTGTCACGCAGACAGTCTCTTTGCGGATCGAATTAATTCTAGATTCCTGTGATCCGTCAATACGGTAACTGGGTGATTGGCCCCCTCAAGTAAATGCTTCCTCTCTGAGTGCAGCTTTTATCACCAAAAGTTCCTTGTTACTGATCTTATAATTTCTTTCCGCTGTTGACATTTGGTGTGATTAGAAAGCGCAAGGGTGAAGGAGCATCTTGGGTCCAATTCTTTGTGAAAGGATGGCACCAATGACGGAGTCGGATGCGTCCACTTCCATGACAAATGGTGGATTTGGAAGAATGAGGATCAGGCAGATTTGAAAAGTGACTTCAACTGCCCAAATGTCGCATCCGCTTCAGGAGACCATTTGAAGGAGAGTTCTTTCCGTGTGAGTCGGGTGATTTAGGGCAATAATGCCAGAGAAATTTTTAATACAATGTCAATGGAAATTAACAAAGCCAACGAATGTCCTTCTCATTTCGAGGAATTGGAACTGACCATGGAATTGACCATTCCACCATGGCTTGAATCTTGCCTGGGTCCATACTCAAACCCTCAGGGGAGATGATGTAACTGAGAAATTGCATGCTAGTCTTTTCAAATTCGCATTTTTCTTCTTATTTGATGTACAATTTATACTTTCGGAGATGCTGTAGGACAATCCGGACATATTTCTGGTGATCCATGATGTTATCTGAGAAGACTAGTAACTCTCTGAGAATATCATTGATTAAATGCTGGAAGGTAGCAGGAGCAATACAGAGTCCAAAGGGCATCAACAGGTATTCATAGTGCCCATAAAGGGGTTCGCAAGGCTGTCTTCCACTCGTCACCTGGCCGGATGCGGACCAAATTATTCGCCCCTCGGAGATCTAATTTGGTATAGATCTTGGCTGACCGAATTCGTTCCAATAGCTAGGGAATCAGGGGTAACGGATACCTGTTCTTCACAGTGATCTTATTTCATTCCCGATAGTCAATGTGATCCGGAAAGGTGGTATCCGGGTGATTGGCCTCCAGAAGTAAATGTCACCACTCTGAGAATGCGGCTTTTATAGCCAAAAGTTCATTGTTTCCGATGTCATAATTTCTTTCAGCTGTTGACATTTGGTACGAATAGAAAGCTTGTGGATGAAGGAGCATCTTGGATCCAATTATTTGTGCTAGAATGGCATCAACAGAGGAGTTGGATGCACCCACTTCCATGACAAATTGTAGTTCTGGATTTGGATGAATGAGGATAGGGGCAGATGTGAAAAGTGACTTCAACTGTTCAAATGCTGCATCCGCTTTAGGAGACCATTTGAAGGGGAATTCTTTCCGTGTGAGTCGGGTGATTGGGGCAATAATGCCAGACATTTTTAATAAAATGTCTATAGAAATGAGCAAAGCCCACACATCTTTGAATGTCCTTCTCATTTCGAGGGATTGGCCATTCCACCATGGCTTGAATCTTGCCTGGGTCCATACTCAAACCCTCAGGGTAGATGACATAAACGAGAAATTGCATGCTGGTTTTTTCAAAATCGCATTTTTCAAATTTGATGTACAATTTGTGCTTTCAGAGATGCTCTAGGACAATCCGGACATGTTTCTGGTGATCCATGTTGTTATCTGTAAAGACTAGGATATAATCCAGGTATGCCACTATGAATTGGTCCAGTAACTCTCGGAGATCAAGATTAATTAAATGCTGGAAAGTAGCAGGAGAATTACAGAGTCCAAAAGGCATCACCAGGTAGTCATAGTGCCCATAACTGGTTCTGAAGGCTGTCTTCCACTCGTCACCGGATCGGATGTGGATCAAATTATACACCCCCGGGAGATCTAATTTGGTGAAGATCTTGGCTGACCAAATTCTTTCCAATAGTTCCGGAATCAGAGGTAACGGATACCTGTTCTTCATTGTGATCTTATTTAGTTCCGATAGTCAATGCAGGGACATAGAGAACATCTTTCTTTCCCATGATGAAGAGAGTAGCACCTGTTGGGAAAGTAGAGGGTCAGAGGAAACCCTTTGACATGTTCTCCTGCAGATAGTCATTGAGGAACCAATTCTGGTTCTGAGAAGGAATAGATTCACCCGAAAGGAATGGCAGCACATGATAATAATTCAATAGGGCAGACGTAAGAATGATATGGGGGGAAGCGAATCCGTGTTCTTCTTGTCACACACCGAGGAATGAAGCAGGGTAGACGTGGTGTGGTGACTTCAAAGAAATTTTATTCAAACAGACAGGTGTAGCTGGTGGATCATCTGACGCGTTTCAGCCCTTGGGCCTTTGTCAAAGAATGATCCATCAGCTTAAGGGATACATAGATATAGGCAGAATTAACACAAAACACCTGCACCATATAGAGATCAGGTGAGGTGGGTAATCAACCTAATACCCGTGAGTGGGAACATAAAAACCGTTTAAAAACAGTGACAGCAATATATCATACAGATCATGATTACATAAGGATACCTAATTTGAAGCAATGTCAGCCTTTTGATAATTGACATAAATATGAGTAAATCTCAACGTTATGTATACATGTGGTAATTGCTTTGCAACAATGAAATACAAAATGGATTAAAACAACAGCAGTCTGTTTTGAAACAATGTAATTCAGTATATTATGTATGACATGTAAAGATCTCCGTTCAACATGATAATAAATGGACAATGACAAGATCATAACAACTTGTTGAGAACTTATTTGTAATGGAGAAGGATATCTGAGCAATGTAATGAGGGAAAGTGAGATGGGTAGGATGGGGGAGGGGGGGAGGGGGGAGGGGGGTTTTGGAGGGGAAGGGGGGAGGGGAGAGGGAGGGGCAGGGGGGAGGGGAAAGTGGGGGGAGAAAGGGGGGGGAGGGGGGAGGGGGAAGGAGCGGAGAAGTGTGGGGAAAAGGTAAGTGAACATCTGTGTAAGAACCAGAAAGATACTAATCGTGCAAGAAATGTTGCAGTTCCCAGTCAACATTAAGACCGTGTGGTTGCAAAGTATCTAACAAAAATATCCATTGAATCTCCATTTTGTTTAATCTATTAAGTCGGTCTCCCCCTCTGATGTTAGTTGGGATATGAGTGATGCCAAAGAATCTAAAGTTCTTCAGACCACCATTCAAGCAGGATGTAAAATGTTTGGAGACGGGGTGGAAAAGATCTTTTTTGAGTATCAATCTTACATGTTCAGATATTCTGATGTGTAGCGGGCGAATTGTTCTTCCAACATATTTGGCTTTACAGCCACACATTATAACATACACCACATAACTCGTGTGACAATTAATAAATGTAGAGATCCTGAATTTGGACACTGTAGACACCGTAGCTATTCTTTTAGTGGGTACTGCATACTGGCAGCATTTACAGAATCCACATTTAAAGAACCCTTTGGGTATTGTTGTTACTTGTGATGTAGGTAGAGACTGGAATAGACTTTTGGAAAGGGACGTAGCCAAAGTATTTGCTCTTCTGAATGCAAATCTTGGTTTCTGCACATATGGTTCCAAATCTGGGTCAAGTTTCAACACATTCCAATGTTTGGATATAATGTGTTGAATCTGTGGGGCCTGTCTACTGAATTTAGTTATAAACAAGGGATTGTCTGCAAATGTATTTTTAGTCAGTTTGTTGCTTTTTATCTTTTTTAGCAACATGATTCTATCCGCACACTCAGCATGCATGAAGGCCTGTTCTATGTCTTTAGTAGAATAACCTCTATCTGCAAATTTGAGACTTAGATTCTTAGAGTGTTGGAGAAATTTGTCCTGATCTGAGCATAATCTTTATTTATTATTAAGGAATTAAAGAATTAAGGAGATGTACACGAGCGGACACTAAATTGCAATTATCCAACGCTGGTTAGCTGCTTCTGGCCTCTTTGTGCCATCAACCACCGTGTGCTATCATGCACACGGAAAAACCAAACAACGCACGAGGACACCAACGGTAACTAACGCATAAGTATATTTACAGTGGCGGCCGCCTTTAGTCTCCTGCGGCCGTTTCCCCGCGATTTAAAAAAAGATGCGGCATGTTTTCCGTCGTTTTCGGCATCGCGGGCGCTTTCAATGTAAAGCGCCATTAGCGCTGAACGGGAAGTGCGGCTGACGCGCGGCCGTTAGAAACAGAAAACATCCCCAAATTTTTACGGGGATGTAGGATGTTTAAGGGGGCCGTGACAGTATATAACTATATAATACAGTATATCTATTATCGTTTATATTGCTGCATATTAATATAACTATATAGTATAGATCTATCTAATTTTATAGTTATTTCGGTATATATATATAACTATAGTATATAAAACAGTATATCTATTATTGTTTATATTGCTGCATATAATATAACTATAGTATAGATCTATCTAATTTTATAGTTATTTCGGTATATTTATATAACTACAGTATATAATACAGTATATCTATTATTGTTAATATTGCTGCATATTAATATAACTATATAGTATAGATCTATCTCATTTTATAGTTATTTCGGTATATTTATATTACTACAGTATATAGTACAGTATATCTATTATTGTTTATATTGCTGCATCTATAATTGTTTACTGTAAATGATGTGCTGTACTTGTGGCCTACTGCACTGTAACTTACCGGATTGTTGTTTTTCTGTATACTGTAGGGAGACAACTCTTCTGGTCGACATAATAAGTGAAGAGAATGATGAGAAGGGTCAAATACACTCTGCTGCAAAATCACAATCTCACTGTATCCGAAACCAGCATTAAGAAGATGAGACGCAGAATTAGATGGAAATATGGACATGTGAGGTTAGTACTGGACAGTACAGGAGGTTAAAGTGTTGTTTAAGAAACTGTACTGTACCTATAAAATTATTTCTTGTCATTACAGAGTGTACCCATTGATAAGGGACGTTAACAAGATCAAGAGAGTGGTCCAGGCCCAGGCATGGATCGACAGTGGAGAAACTTTCCAGGATTGCATCTTCACTGACGAGTCTACTGTATCACTGGAGAGATTTGCCACCTTTGCATTCCACAAAAAAGGTTGCATATCTATGAAGCCGCGTCCTAAACACCAAGTGAAGATGCATGTGTGGGGTGCCATCTCTAGGCGTGGACCAGGATGCATTGTCATCTTTGAAGATAAAATAAGTCACACGCTTTTGCCTTATGCACTGTACTGTACTAGTGTGCAGTTTTTTGAGCACTTTTCTTGTTATAGGAATCATGAATAAAGCTTTTTTCCAAGAGCAAATTGTGCCTGAGATTGTGGAATACATCACACGTGAGTTCCCAGATGGTCACAGTTTCTACCAGGACAACGATCGGAAGCACAGTGCGTCAACAGCACATATTCTTGAGCGCGGTATCAACTGGGTGAAGACGCCAGCGGAGTAAGTGCGGTAACCGTGTCTCATTTTTTCCAACTGTTTTTACTGTGTACTGTATCTCTTTAACTAATTGCCTTTTTTTTCCCCCTCCAATGACAGATCGCCAGACTTCAATCCTAACTAAATGGTCTGGTTCAGCTGAAGGACCATATCCGAAAAGTCGTGAAACCCTCCAAAAAGGATGAGTTGGCGCAAGGCATAATGAGTTTTTGGAACGATGTATTCACCGTGGAATGATGCAATAAATATATTGACCATATTGCGACTGTGTTGCCCATTGTGATCACGCGTAATGGGAAAGCATCAGGAAGGTAGTATGGTATAGTACTGTACTGTCATATGGTACTGTAAGTACAGTATGATATAGGTAAGTATGGCACAGATTTTTTCTTACCTGAGAGAGCAGCACTAGCCACCTGGTTACAAAGTATTTAGCAGTAGCTACAGTATACAATAGTTCCAGTATAGACTAGTTTGACAGTACTATACAGTACACAATGCCATAATACAGTATGCACATAACTGCACTAATTTTTTCTTTTCGTGTCTTTTCAGAAAAAAAAGATGGACTGAGGAGAGGGGGGGGGGGTATCATGTGTAAAGTTTGTGAACTGTGTGTACAGTTAAGTGTATCTAAACTGCAGTCATAATTTACACAAAACCTCCCCTCTCTCAATGAACTACACAGAATGAGGAAGAAGATAAAGACTGAAAATTTGTATTACTGTTTTTATTATTATCAATGTGCATTACTCTCAATTATCCACCGGCCCTCAGCTATGTAGCTCCCTTCCCAAAGAGGATTACACGCAGGCGCAGAGAGGTGATGCTCGGCTAGGGACGATTAAAAGCACAATGACAAGCTTTAGAAACGGAATGGGTCTGGAGAGGTGTCGATAAGAGGTTGTAATCCTTGAGCGAGCCCTGTGTGTGTCTGTGGGGGGGAAGGGGCTAAAGCTGCATGAAGGATTAGCTGTATTGTAGTTCAAAGACATGACATATTTTCAACAGGCAGGTCATCATAATAATTTGATCCCCACACCCCCAATACATAAAAACCACACAAATCAACAATGTGCAGTCAAACGCAGTGTCGCAGTCAAAAGCTATAGCACAGATTGAATAACGTAATATCAAGATGGTTTAGGCAGGCTTGTGGAGAAAATAAAAATAAAAAATTACGAGAAAAAAAATATATATATAATAATTTTGGTCACTCACTCTTGAACTTCGCAAGCAAGCAGTGGTGATGTTATAGACGCATGCGCAGTAATCATCAGCTAGCTACCAGGAATGTGATTGAAACCAGAAAGACACACATTCAAAAGAATGGTGTGGGAGAGGTGTACTGTACTGTAGATAAGATAAGAAGTTGAAATACTGCAGTGCAGTAAATTAGCCTGTGTGTGTGCGGGGGCGAGTGAGGGGAGAGCGCTGTATATGCCGAATTGTGATACTATTACAGTACACGCCTATGCGTTTCAACAATGTTCAAATGAGACATACAGCACTGAACATGCATGTATAAATATGCAAATTTACAATTACTGCACGTGAACACGCAGACTGTGTACTGATGTACTGTAGGTTGAACTGCTAAAGTATTAGATTTTGAAGACAACAGCTCGCGAACGCCCCCTGAGTTTTTAGACGGTATTGCAGTTTTGCAGACATCGCTAATAAAATGCTAATATTACGAGCGCTAAAATACCGGAACATATTCCGGAAAAAAAAAATACTGCATCTGCCCGCGGTTATCAGAGTTGTGCCGATACGGATGCATTAGGATAAAGGCGGCCGCAGCTGTATGCATGGGGGGACCATCATGTTTTGGGGTAGTCACCTTTATGTTCATTACATGTCATTTGACCTACTGTTATGTTGAGAATGAATCAGATGTGGTTGTGTGCTGTTGGCAGACATGGCCATGTGTGATTAAATTGATAAACATATTAAATAAGTCATAATTGCATGGATTCGTATGGTTTTTGAATAACAAAAGAGTTGAATATACAGTACTTTGCGGGTATGAGAAAGAAATTAAAAAGTGTGTCTGAACTTTGACACTCTCACCCACTACTAGTTAAAACACTCCTCTCCCCCTTACATACAATACCAAATAGGCTAGTAAGGCATTGCTTGGCAACTCGCGGCTTAACTCAACATACCTCCTTTCGTGGAACTAAACAACCTTCCATTTTCATTAAGGTTTATTTTATAAACAGGGGAGGACCATGTGCTTCAATCAACTTTAAGTATGGGTTATAATGTGACATGCGTTTCTGTACGCCATGGGGGCAATTGTTAGGCAGAGTTTGTGATCCCAGGTTTAATTTTTTGGGGTAAAGTTATTCTCGATTTCTTTTCTTAGCGGTGTGAACTGGCAATCCAGGATTATTTTCATATATGAAGAGATTTTTTTGTATGGTTGGGTTTGGCCCAAAGGTATAGCAAATTGGAGAAGTTCCAAAGGATAATTTACCATCAAGGCCACGGAAGACTGCTACTTGAATGAGATGTGTTTTTATTTGATCTTTAACCCCTTCGGTGATGACAAGCCTCACTGTCACTGAAGGGGTTAATGACCACTTCATATGTATTGTACTTTTTTATTTTCATATGGTTATTTACAGATGCAGCGGCCTTTATTCGAACAAATCACGGAGCCAGTTTCGTGTGCTCTGCTGTTTTCCACGCGACATTACCGTGGCCTATTGCCTACAGGTACACGTGTTTATCGTTTGAATTTCATGGATTCCGTTTCTTTGTGTGCAGCAAAATGCAAGGAAATTAATGAATTGTAATGTGTACAGTACTGTGCTACTGTGCTACTGTGTCAATTTCATGTGTTTAGAAACCAGAACACTAAAATGCCTTTTTCTGCCCTCGCCTGCATTCGCGTCTATAGGCGGTAAGGTTGGAATTAATCACACGCCATGACATTGGTATTCCGAGCTATACACCACGTGACGTGTTTGAATAATGGCCGCTGTATCTGTACTGTATGTAATGTTTATATTTGTATTTGTTTAATACCCTACATATCTATTAGCCAGCTTTGTCACTTTAGTGACAATTCAAAACTGAATAACAGAGACTTCCATAAATTATATAAAATGTGATGGTTCTTAAGCAAACTATATTCATTGTCTGATTTAAACAATAGTATAGTTCTATTATTTTAAAGACCATTGCAAAACAGATATTAGAAATATCTGCAATGTATGTGAAGTCCTTATTGATGTGATTGGTATGGCAGTATTCAGTTCTGTGATGTCTCCATTCATTTTATGAGTCGCATCACTTATTCATATTCTTTGGTTAAGGGATTGTTTGAAATTTCTATAGCTTTGATTAATATGCTTTAAAAAATCCTCAATGTCATCCACCTCTACCTTACAATGATCTGCTGCTTTTGATTCTCAAATGATTAGGGTCATTTTTTTCCCACTTCAACAGTATTTAATATAGTTTAAAACTTGCCTTATTCTTGACATTTTGTTCCCTGCCAGTATTGGTTTTATTATATTCTCTTTGTCTATCATTGTCACTAAAATTAGATGATTCCTTGTGTTAATTGTTGCTTCAAAGCGATCCACTTCTTCATATGGTGCTCAATTGCATTATTGTGTTTCTTCAAACAAACCGAATTATTACAGTATATTAGTAATCTTTCGGAGCTTCCGAAGTATCTGTCCATACTGCACCGACACACTTTATTCGAGCAAATACCCAGTATGTACCTGGCAGATACCTGGAATGCGCCGCTCCTCACCTCTGACAAGCCCCGTTGCGTTTGCCTTCCCAGCCTGGGTTCATGCCTGGCTGATGGGCGGCTGATCTGTTAAATGATAATGATTAGGATTTAATAGGCTGCAATGCTTCGCGTGTCTACCAGATGGCATAAATTCATGAATTGTAATGCAGTATATATATATATACTGTGCAGTATTGCAGCCAGCGGGAATAAAATGCTTCAATCCTTGCTGGAAAATAACCCAATGCACTCGGGCAGAAAACAGTCACAAACCTCAATACACCCGGGTATACCCGAATTCGTGGGACTAGCCGAACTCGAATAAAGTGTGTCGCCAGTGTAAATGATCATTTTTTGTTATTAATAAAACTTGGTGGTACTTTGTATAAGATTTTTCTGATGACATTATTTGTTTTCTCCTTTCCACCTGAAAATTAGAATTACTTCTTTGACTGGAACCTCTTTTGCAGCAACCAGTCATAAATGTATTAGCTTTGTTTAATATTTCTTTGTACTAGATCAGGACATACATGAATCCACAGTGTTGTCTTTCAATGTACTGTAAAAGCTTGAAGATGTTTCTATAATGCAGGATGTCTGTGCCTGGGCACTAAAGAGAGAGCTGTCCTGATTTTAGTTTTTAAGAACTCCTTATAAATGTAACTTTTAAATTGACTATTACAAGTACAGGTATTACATCATCTCAGTGAATGCATAAATTAGGCCATGAAATCTGTATTATTAATATGATATTAATATGATTATGTTTGCTAAACATTATATAAATTAGGGGCCTATTCTAGTAGCTTCAATGAGTTTGCTGCTACCTAAAGTTTTGGCATGTTCCCACCGAACGGTTTGCCATTTGTGTTATCACAGTATTCAGAAAGAATCTGAAACCCTCTCAAAATGTAAGGTCGGAAAATGCCAAAACTGTATGGCGTAGCAGCAAAGTCATCTCAGATTTTTTCCAAGTTCTCCTCCTGCGAGCTTCTCACAATCTGAGCTGCACAGGGATAGCTGCCTCACAGCTGCTCTCACTGCTCTAACAGGCGATCACAGTGTTTTTAATAACATTTGAATACTTGTGTGTGTGAGCAAGGGGTCTCCAGAGCAGAACCGCATTGATTTCAGATCTGGGGACCCCTTGCTTCCCGAGATACAAGCTTTAGTATGGGGTGCCGGTATCGCCTATGCATTAAATGTCCTGGTCACGTGGCGCGGGAGATTTAAACATTGCATGGGGATACCGGCACAAACATTGGATAGCAAATGAATGTGTTACCAGCTTTTCCATGGATCAGTCTCAAAAAAGCGAATACGTTTTTTCCAAAAAAAAAAATTCTGTCACTGGAAATCCACATGACAGAGGGGTAATTCGAATAAAAAATCTGCGATCCGTGGATAAAGAGGATGAGCCGAGGAAGGTGAAGCCCCAAGGCGAAGCCATTTGTTGCAGGGTTAAGATGTGGGTTGCTTGGCTGTGTGATACTATGTACTATTATATCTTGGAAATTACCAAATTATCTACTTAATAATAGTTTTTGCATTAACCTGCTGTTATTGAATGGATTTTCAGTGAAATGGATCCTCATGCTGCACGTTTCTGTGATGGTAGTAGTATACCAACGTGAATATATAGCAGCCTTTATTAATTATTAGAGAGAAATCCTGAGATTGCAGTGGTGCACAGCAAGTAGGAGGCTGGTCCCCTCTCCTACTTGCTGTGCAATCTCAGGATTTCTCTCTAGCAAGACAACTTAGCGTGATGCACGCACCTTATGAAGCGGCTATTTGTGAGTATTGTTTTTCCCCCTTATCCATGGGGATTTGCTGACCGGTAACAGTGTAACAGTGAGGATACCCTGCTCTGTGGAGTTCTACAAGAATGATGGTATGTTAACCCTTTAATTGACTCCAGCCTATGGGCAGTTATACATTACAGAAGGATCACTGTCAATTATACACTGGGTCCAATACTCTATTTAGCTTTATGTGCTTCTTTTTATCACCATGATATGTGGACTTTGATGTTTTAAAGCATGGATTTCTATTATGTCTGAATAGGATTGAGCACTGCAATTGGGACATGCGCCCTGAACTACAGTACTTATTAATTATTATGCTATTCTGTCTCAACTCTGCCCTCTCGCAAGCTAAACAAGCCTCCTTTTCTTCACTAATCAACACGCAAAAGTCTAACCCATGCCGACTCTTCTCTATCTTTGACGCTCTACTCAAACCACCCTCATCTGCCTCTTCTTCCTCCATCTCCGCTCAGGACTTTGCTGACTATTTTAAGGAAAAGGTGGAATCCATACGTCAGAACATCCCGTCTGTTACTTCCTCCCATCCTACACCTCTTCCTAACTCTCCTCCTGCCTTCTTTGTCACTGTCTCAGAGGAGGATGTGTCACTGTTGATCTCCTCTTCTCCCTCTACCACTTGCTATCTTGACCCCATTCCCTCCCATCTCCTAAAACCCCTTGGTCCTACAATAATCCCTACACTCACACACACTTTTAACTCCTCCCTCTACTCTGGTACCTTTCCATCCTCCTTCAAACATGCAACAGTTATACCATTACTCAAAAACAGCAAGCTTGACCCTACCTGTCCTTCTAAATATCGTCCTGTCTCCCTCCTGCCTTTTGCCTCTAAACTCCTTGAACGTCTTGTATTCTCTCGCTTGCTTCATTTTCTCAACACCTATTCTCTCCTAGACCCTCTACAATCTGGCTTCCGCAGTGCTCACTCCACGGAAACAGCCCTCACTAAAATAACTGACGACCTCCATGCTGCCAAAGACAGAGGTCATTACACTCTGCTCATATTACTCGACCTCTCCGCAGTATTTGACACCTTGGACCACCCTCTTCTCCTTCACATTCTCCATACTCTTGGTATTCGGAACAAAGCTCTATCCTGGATCTCCTCTTACAGTGGCGACCAACTTTATTCTAACTCGGCTAGTTCCGCGAATTTCAGAATATACCGGTGAAGTGTGGTTTAGTGTTGTTTTCGCCCGGAGTGTATTGCGTTATTTCGCGCCCGTGATTTAAGCATTTTATTCCTGCTGGCTGCAATACTGCAATGCCGTGTAAAAACGCATGGGGGCGTTTGCGAGCTGTTGTCTTTGAAGTCTAATACCTTCGCGGTTCAACCTACAGAACACACTCTGTGCGTGCGCACGCAGTAATAGTAAAATTGCCTATTTAATTTTATTTTAAAGTACAGTACTGTACTGTACATGCTCGGACCCTGTTGGGGTGAAGTGAGGGGGTTCCTAACATCTGGGGGAAAATGAATTTTAATTCTATGGTGAGTACTGTCTTGTTGCCATATTATTTTGGTGGGGCTGGCTGGGTACTTCTTTAGGGGGCTGACCATTACTGTACATTAAAACTTTTCTTTTTGTTTTTCCTCAGAAAAGAAAACGGCTAATGGGGGGATTTCGATGGATAATATTGTACTGTATGCTGATGTTTTCCGGCCGTACAGTATACTGTGTAAATAACCCGAATAAATAAAACTATGCATTTATTCTACATGTTCAGTATCGTTTCATTATGTGTCTTCTACAGTTTACTGTACAGTGGTATACAGTGCCTAACATCTATGGGCAAAAATAATTTTATTTCTAGGTGCCCTAGAACAGAAGTTCCCACGCCAATTAACCGTGAACTTGACCGCGGCCCTAAGTAATTCCCACGCCAATTGCACGAATATAATGTAAAATAATCCGTTCTGTGGGTCTGAGCGGGTTGAAATTTACCTGGTCCTCATGTGGGGGGACCGTTGCCATAGTGGCAAAATATCAGCCTTGCACGACCCCCGGAAGCGGAGATACAAAAATACAGTTTAAAAGCACATTACCAAAGTGGCTTTTTTTCTGCCATGCAAGTCAATGGCAGAAACCTGAAATTTAACATCATCCTGACTCCGTTCTGTTGCCACGAGAGGGTCGCAATTTGCCATCCAATCCTGCCGCAACTAGGACTACATGGTGACCGAATTTGAGCCCTCTAGGTCGAACAGAAACGGAGTTGTGGGTTCCAGGTTTCTGCTCATTCTGACTTAGCCGGTTCAAAGCTTTCTCCGCCATTACGCTCAATGGTAGGACCCTCCTCACCGGTGTGACCCTTTCTCATCGCCATTACTGCTCGGACACTGTTGGGGTCAAGTGAGGGGGTTCCTAACATCTAGGGACAACATTTTATTTCTAGGTGCCCTAGAACAGAAGTTCCCACGCCAATTAACCTAGTTCCCACGCCAATTGCCCTAGTTCCTACGCCAATTGCGCGACCAGGCAGTAAAAAAACAGTGCAGCAAGCCTCTACATTTGTTACACTGTCAAAGGAGCAAATGGAAACAATGTGAGGCAATTCAACATGTTCTTTTATTGGTGGAGTCAGTACAAAAACATTTATTTACAAATACTGTGCAATGTTGAAACATTTAAAGTGCACAGCAATTCTAACCATCAACACACAATAATACATTCTGCAGCCTTTATTAAATTCTTCTGCCACAAAACATTTTTGGTGCATGGGGCAAAGTGAGTTAAAGTGACTTGCTTTTTATGTACTGTATTTGGAGGTTGTCTTTGGGGGTTTATTCATCAAATTATTATGATGAACTGCCTTTTGAAATTACAGTGCTGTTAACTATTTCAGCCACACACCTCCAGAGTTTTTAATCCCTCCCTAGCCAAGCGTCAATCGGCTGAGTCACCCTATCCTACCAACCCCCTCTCTCCACTGGGTCGTTAACCTTCTGCATATTGCCATTGTGTTCTTAATCCGCCCATAGCCGAGCTACAGTACAAACACTCAGTACGCCTGCGTCTAATCACACCATCCCCCTCCCCCAACCCTTAGAGGCCTGTTGTTTGAACGGTAATGCTTTGGAAAATCCCCTCTCGAATTTGAAATGTAAATCTGATGTGCACAGCACTGTGAGAATTGAGAGTACACTGATACAGTATTTCATCAGGGTGTGAAAATATTTTTCAGTCACTATGGTTTACAGTCACATGTTTTTAATACAATACAGTACATTCTTTAATATCTTTAAAATAAAAATATATAAATCCTGGTATAAATAGTATAATGTAACATAATCCGTTCTGTGGGTCTGAGTGGGTTGAAATTTACCTGGTCCTCATGCGGGAGGACCCTTGCCATAGTGGCAAAATATCAGCCTTGCACGACCCCCGGAACCGGAGATACAAAAATACAATTTAAAAGCACATTACCAAAGTGGCTTTTTTTCTGCCATGCAAGTCAATGGCAGAAACCTGAAATTTAACATCACCCTGACTCCGTTCTGTTGCCACGAGAGGGTCGCAATTTGCCATGCAATCCTGCCGCAACTAGGACTACATGGTGACCGAATTTGAGCCCTCTAGGTCTAACAGAAACGGAGTTGTGGGTTCCAGGTTTCTGCTCATTCTGACTTAGCCGGTTCAAAGCTTTCTCCGCCATTACGCTCAATGGTAGGACCCTCCTCGCCGGCGTGACCCTTTCTCACCGCCATTACTGCTCGGACCCTGTTGGGGTCAAGTGAGGGGGTTCCTAACATCTAGGGGCAAAATGAATTTTTATTTCTAGGTGCCCTAGAACAGAAGTTCCCACGCCAATTGACCTAGTTCCCACGCCAATTGCCCTAGTTCCTACGCCAATTGCGCGACCAGGCAGTAAAAAAACAGTGCAGCAAGCCTCTACATTTGTTGCACTGTCAAAGGACCAAATGGAAACAATGTGAGGCAATTCAACATGTTCTTTTATTGGTGGAGTCAGTACAAAAACATTTATTTACAAATACTGTACAATGTTGAAACATTTAAAGTGCACAGCATGTCTAACCATCAACACACAATAATACATTCTGCAGCCTTTATTACATTCTTCTGCCACAAAACATTTTTGGTGCATGGGGCAAAGGGAGTTAAAGTGACTTACTTTTTATGTACTGTATTTGGGGGTTGTCTTTGGGGGTTTATTCATCAAATTATTATGATGAACTGCCTTTTGAAATTACAGTGCTGTTAACTATTTCAGCCACACACCTCCAGAGTTTTTAATCCCTCCCTAGCCAAGCGTCAATCGGCTGAGTCACCCTATCCTACCAACCCCCTCTCTCCACTGGGTCGTTAACCTTCTGATTATTGCCATTGTGTTCTTAATCCGCCCATAGCCAAGCTACAAACACTCAGTACGCCTGCGTCTAATCACACCATCCCCCTCCCCCAACCCTTAGAGGCCTGTTGTTTGAACGGTAATGCTTTGGAAAATCCCCTCTCGAATTTGAAATGTAAATCTGATGTGCACAGCACTGTGAGAATTGAGAGTACACTGATACAGTATTTCATCAGGGTGTGAAAATATTTGTCAGTCACTATGGTTTACAGTCACATGTTTTTAATACAATACAGTACATTCTTTAATATCTTTAAAATAAAAAAATATAAATCCTGGTATAAATCCTGGTAAAATATTTTATAAATAAATAAATAAATAAAATAATTCATTGGTGCACTGTAGGGGTGGCTGTCAATGATGATGATTCGCAGGAAAGTGAATAAATATTTATTTTATTTTATCAGGAACCAAAAAATACAAATATAAAAATAATCAGGAATAATACATACAGTAATGCAGTCTTTATTAAGTTATTTTGGCAGCTTGGAATTGGATAACCATTTGGAAAACCTTTTAAAAACATGGGGAAACATGAGTAATGCACATTTATAAGAATATTATTTAATACTATATACAGTACAGTACTGTAATGTACTGTATAATATACTGTATATACTATATACTGTATAGTAAAATTATTTTTTCTTTAGTATTTATCTTTTCCTCATTCTGTCTGCAGTACAGTAGTTCATTGAAAGAGGAGAGGTTTTGTGTACATCATTGCTGCTGTTTATATACTGTACATTTGACTGTACAAGCAGATTTGACTGGACACAACGCCCCCATCTCCCCCTAGGCCACCGTTTTTCCTGGAACGACAAAAAAACAAAAAATTAGTGCAGTTACTGTACTGTATTATGGCAGAACTACTGAAGGTGGCTGGTGCAGCTTTCTCTGGAAAGAAAAATATGGAGCAGTTAGTAGGCAGTTACTGTAGTACTTGAAAAAAGAAACTTATCTAAAAAGTGGCGCTTAAATTCTATGTACTGTAACCTGATGGCTGGTGCTGCTCTCTCTGAAAAGAAAAAACTAACTACTGTATACTCTTACTATCTGGAAAGAAAAAATCTGTGCCATACTTACCTGTAACATACTGTACTGTACTTACAATACTACAGCACAGTACTATTTTCCTGATGCTTGCCCATTACGCGCGATGACAATGGGCAACACAGTGGCAATATGGTCTATATATTTATTGCAGCGTTTCACGGTGAGTACATCGTTCCAAAAACTCATTATGCCTTTCAACAACTCGTCCTTTTTGGAGGGTTTCGCCACTTTCCGGATATGGTCCTTCAGCAGATGCCAGACCATTTCGATCGGATTGAAGTCTGGCGACCTGTCATTGGAAAGAAAGGACAATTGGTTTAAGAGCTAAAAACAGTGGGGAACAAAAATGGGACACGGTCTACTGCACTTACTCCGCTGGCGTCTTCACCCAGTTGATGCCGCGCTCAAGGATATGCGCCGTTGACGCAGTGTGCTTGGGATCGTTGTCCTGGTAGAAGCGGTGACCATTGGGGAAGTCGTGTGTGATGTATTGCACTATCTCGGGCACAATGTTGTCTTGGAAGAAAGCTTTATTCATGATTCCTATAGCAAGAAAAGAAAAGTGCTCAAAAAACTGCACAATAGTACAGTACAGTGCATACGGTAAGGCAACACTAGTCGAGTACAGTGCATTAGGTGACATTATATTTGATACATTTTACCTTCAAAGATGACAATGCATCCCGGTCCACACATAGAGATGGCACCCCACACATGCAGCTTCACAGGGTATTTTGGCCGCGGCTTCAAAGATAAGCGGCCTTTTTTGTGGAACGCAAATCTTGCAAATCTCTCCAGCGACACAGTAGACTCATCAGTGAAGATGCAATCCTGGAAAGTCTCCCCACTGTCGATCCATGCCTGGGCCTGGACCACTCTTTTGATTTTGTTTACGTCCCATATCATGGGGTATGCTCTGTAATGACAAGGAATTTTTTTTTTAGCGACACAGTGCAGTACAGTTTGCTAAACAACACTTTTACCTCCTGTACTGTCCAGTACTAAACTCACACGTCAATATTTCCATCCAATGCTGCGTCTCACCTTCTTTATGCTGGTCTCGGATACAGTCAGATTGTGCCTTTCCTGCAGAGTGTTTTTAACCCTTAATGCACTCCTCTCATCATTCTCCTCACTTATTTTGTCCACCAGAACAGTTGTCTCCCTACAATGTAAAGAAATTATATTGTTTTATTAATATGCAGCAATATAAAATGTATGTACAGTATTAATATACAAAATAAATATACTGTTGTAATATAAATATAAATATACAGTACATCCTATACAGTATATACCGTTGTAAGATTAATTGAAATATACAAAAATGTATACTGCTGTACTATAAATATAAATAGACAAAATATATATACTGTTGTACTATAAATATTAATATACAAAATAAATATACTGTTGTAATATAAATATAAATATACAGTACATCCTATACAGTATATACCGTTGTAAGATTAATTGAAATATACAAAAAATGTATACTGCTGTACTATAAATATAAATAGACAAACTACTGTATGTTGTAATATAAATCAACAGAAATAACAACAGTATTACAGTAGATACAGAACTGTACTGTAGATGTACAGTACAGTTTTCTATATTTTTTTTTGTTAAGTTTTATAAATATACTTACGCGTTAGTTACCCTTGGTGCCTTTTTCCGGTCTCTGTTTTTTCCATGTGCATGATAGCTCACGGTGCTTATTGGCACAACGAGGCCAGAAGTAGCTAACCAGCATTGGATAGCAGCAATTCGGTGTTCGCTCGTGTACATCTCCTTAATTCGCATGCTGAGATCCTTTGAAATCTTTTTAACAGGCATTGCTGTGAGTAGAAAGAAATACAAACACAAGAATGTATATTCGATGTTTAGTCGATGTGTATTCTATGTGCAGTCAATACACAAAATGGATGGTGTATTTATACGGTAATGACTCACACGCCCACTTTCAACACCTGTACCTGTTCGCCATGCATAAAAGGTCACACACTTTGCATAGGCCACCACTCCATGATCTTTATCTGAACTTGCCCTTGTCCAGATACTGTACTGCATTATGCCACCTGCTTCCATGGAGCATCCCCGGTTCTATGGACGCAAGAACCCACTCACCTCTGCCGTGCCTGTCATGCTGAAAAAGCGAAAGGCGGTTGCTTTTTCCACGCCAAGGGCAAAGCGACAGGCTAAGGCCAATAAAGAAAACCTTCTGCTGACCCCAAAGGTTAAGGGTTTCCTTAGACGTAAGCCTCATTATGTGAAGAAGATATACGGTGATGTACTCTCGACACAAAACGAATGGCAGCCAACCCATCGAATCCGCAGACAACTTCCTCCCATATGCTTCGACGACTCTGCTGTAGCTGTCCCGGAAATCTTCATCCCGTCTTCTCCACCCCCATCTTCTCCGGTTCCATCTGACGACGCTGCCGCCTCTGAAATCCACGGGTGACTGTCTCCTTTGCGCTTAGACGACTCTGCTTCTCGCCTGGAAATCCAAAGGTCACCTTCTCCATCCCTCTTCGACGACGCTGCCGCTTCTCCTCTACCGGGTATGCACAGGTCACCTCCTCCACTCTCCATCGATGCCGCTTCTGTCCATGGAACCAGCATCTCATCCTCCGTTGCACCCATCCCCCCAGATGTCCAGACGCCATGCACAAGAAGCAGCTCGTTGGACCGGATGCTGAATGGGATAAGTGTGGATCTCCCCGGGAATTCTATTGTGCTGGCAAAGATAGATCTGCTTCTGGAGACAATGCTAAATGTGGAGCAACGGATGCTACAAATGGAACAACGGATGGATCAACGGATGGAGAAGATAGAGGCTGACATTGCGGGCATACATTATTTGCTCGGTGCTAATGCCCCTGTTTCCCCGACGCCGGAGCAGGGGGGTGACATGGATGTGATGAATGGGACCTTCGACCCCCTTCAATCACCAAGCGCCCCCCCTCCACCAGAAGATGTAGTGTACATGTATGCTGTTGAGGAGGACATGACAACCCCGTCAAGACCACGCCAGGAGACAACACGGCGACCAAGACCGGAGGAAAGCTTCCTCCCAGACAACCTACCATCGCCCGTCGCCACAAGCACACCCGATCCCAAAAGATCTACACCCGCTCGCATCGAAACAGTGCCCGACATCACCCTGTGCGATCTGCCACTGGGGCTCAGGGAGAAGTATAGGGTGATGAGTGCTGGTGTACCCCACAAGTATGACTTGATCATTTTTAAGCACCATGTTCCCTACACGTTGTACTGCGAGTGGGTGTTCAAAGTGAACTACGAAGGAAATCGCGTTAAAAAGGCCCTTCCTGCCAATTTAAGGAAAAACATTGTGGATGAAATGCAGCGCTTTTATACAGTTGCAGATCCTGTAATGAAAGGCGTTAGAGACTGCATTAATGGCGTTTTGCGCCATGCAAGGAATCGGCCATGGATGGACAATGTGGAGGACTGTCAGTGAGACCATACTGTTGTGCTGAACTGTATTGTACTGTACATGTTTTGCCCTACAGTAGCTGCTGTACTTAAATCAAGGAGATGTTGTTGTGTGTTTTTTTTCACAGGACATGCACAACTCCAGCCCTGAGGGCCACAAACAGGCACGGTTTTCAATGTTGCCCCGAAAACCTGCCCTGCTTGCTGCCCTCTAGGACTGAACTGGTGCAGGTCTGACTGACAGTGTTGCGCACCATCCCGCTGCACTATACTGTATACAGTACTGGGTTTCTTTAATAAAGGAGATGTTCCTTAAAATGCTTCAACATTGCACAGTATTTGTAAATAAATGTTTTTGTACTGACTCCACCAATAAAAGAACATGTTGTATTGCCTCATATTGTTTCCATTTGCTCCTTTGACAGTGTAACAAATGTAGAGGCTTGCTGCACTGTTTTTTTACTGCCTGGTCGCGCAATTGGCGTAGGAACTAGGGCAATTGGCGTGGGAACTAGGTCAATTGGCATGGGAACTTCTGTTCTAGGGCACCTAGAAATAAAATTCATTTTGCCCCTAGATGTTAGGAACCCCCTCATTTGACCCCAACAGGGTCCGAGAAGTAATGACGGCGAGAAAGGGTCACGCCGGCGAGGAGAGGTCTACCATTGAGCGTAATGGCGGAGAAAGCTTTGAACCGGCTAAGTCAGAATGAGCAGAAACCTGGAACCCACAACTCCGTTTCTGTTCGACCTAGAGGGCTCAAATTCGGTCACCATGTAGTCCTAGTTGCGGCAGGTTTGCATGGCAAATTGCGACCCTCTCGTGGCAACAGAACGGAGTCAGGGTGATGTTAAAGTTCAGGTTTCTGCCATTGACTTGCATGGCAGGAAAAAAGTCACGTTGGTAATGTGCTTTTAAACTGTATTTTTGTATCTCCGGTTCCGGGGGTCGTGCAAGGCTGATATTTTGCCACTATGGCAAGGGTCCTCCCGCATGAGGACCAGGTAAATTTCAACCCGCTCAGACCCACAGAACGGATTATGTTACATTATACTATTTATACCAGGATTTATATATTTTTATTTTAAAGATATTAAAGAATGTACTGTATTGTATTAAAAACATGTGATTGTAAACCATAGTGACTGACAAATATTTTCACACCCTGATGAAATACTGTATCAGTGTACTCTCAATTCTCACAGTGCTGTGCACGTCAGATTTACATTTCAAATTCGAGAGGGGATTTTCCAAAGCATTACCGTTCAAACAACAGGCCTCTAAGGGTTGGGGGAGGGGGATGGTGTGATTAGACGCAAGCGTACTGAGTGTTTGTAGCTCGGCTATGGGCGGATTAAGAACACAATGGCAATATGCAGAAGGTTAACGACCCAGTGGAGAGAGGGGGTTGGTAGGATAGGGTGACTCCGCTCATCATAATAATTTGATGAATAACCCCCCAAAGACAACCCCCAAATACAGTACATAAAAAGCAAGTCACTTTAACTCCCTTTGCCCCATGCACCAAAAATGTTTTGTGGCAGTAGAATTTAATAAAGGCTGCAGAATGTATTATTGTGTGTTGATGGTTAGAATTGCTGTGCACTTTAAATGTTTCAACATTGTACAGTTTTTGTAAATAAATGTTTTTGTACTGACTCCACCAATAAAAGAACATGTTGAATTGCCTCACATTGTTTCCATTTGCTCCTTTGACAGTGTAACAAATGTAGAGGCTTGCTGCACTGTTTTTTTACTGCCTGGTCGCGCAATTGGCGTAGGAACTAGGGCAATTGGTGTGGGAACTAGGTAAATTGGCATGGGAACTTCTGTTCTAGGGCACCTAGAAATAAAATTCATTTTGCCCCTAGATGTTAGGAACCCCCTCATTTGACCCCAACAGGGTCCGAGCAGTAATGGCGACGAGAAAGGGTCACACCGGTGAGGAGGGTCCTACCATTGAGCGTAATGGCGGAGAAAGCTTTGAACCGGCTAAGTCAGAATGAGCAGAAACCTGGAACCCACAACTCCGTTTCTGTTCAACCTAGAGGGCTCAAATTCGGTCACCATGTAGTCCTAGTTGCGGCAGGATTGCATGGCAAATTGCGACCCTCTCGTGAAAACAGAACGGAGTCAGGGTGATGTTAAATTTCAGGTTTCTGCCATTGACTTGCATGGCAGAAAAAAAGCCACTTTGGTAATGTGCTTTTAAACTGTATTTTTGTATCTCCGGTTCAGGGGGTCGTGCAAGGCTGATATTTTGCCACTATGGCAAGGGTCCTCCCGCATGAGGACCAGGTAAATTTCAACCCGCTCAGACCCACAGAATGGATTATTTTACATTATATTCGCGCAATTGGCGTGGGAACTACTTAGGGCCGCGGTCAAGTTCACGGGCAATTGGCGTGGGAACTTCTGTTCTAGGGCACCTAGAAATAAAATTATTTTTGCCCATAGATGTTAGGCACTGTATACCACTGTACAGTAAACTGTAGAAGACACATAATGAAACGATACTGAACATGTAGAATAAATGCATAGTTTTATTTATTCGGGTTTATTACAAGTATACTGTACGGCCGGAAAACATCTGCATACAGTACAATATTATCCATCGAAATCCCCCCATTAGCCGTTTTCTTTTCTGAGGAAAAACTAAAAGAAAAGTTTTAATGTACAGTAATGGTCAGCCCCCTAAAGAAGTACCCAGCCAGCCTCACCAAAATAATACGGCAACAAGACAGTACTCACCATAGAACTTCCCATTCAGCTGGTGCCGGCGCCGGTCCACTGCCGGTCCAGCTTTCTTCATCATCCACGTCGATAGTTGGCAGCGGGACTAGTCCACCTGTAGTCAGCAGGTGAGGCTGGAAATCGCTTAGGTACATGCAAGCTTCATCAAAACTGCACGCCAAATCCGACTCAGGCTCAGGCTCTGGCTCAGGGTTGTCACTGACAGTGGGACCGTCATTGGAAGCCGGTGCTGGTGCTGGTGCATTGCTTGGCAGCGACTGTCGCTTCTTAGTTGGTTTTAACACGACCCTTTGCCTTTTGCCGCCTCCATGATCATAGATACGGGAAAAATCCGGTGACACACATCAATACCCTCCAACAAATTGGGGCTCAATACGGTGAAAACAGGGGTCACTACATATCCTTTTTCTTACTGCACGCTTCCACGTATGAGGAGTTGGCGAAAATTTGTAAAAGTCATAGTTTTCGATAAAATACTGATAAATTTGAGCAACTGTTGTATTGTATTGTATTGTATGTCTTTATTTATATAGCGCCATTAGTGTACATAGCGCTTCACAGTAGTAATACATGTGGTAATCAAATAAATAACAGATAATATAAATAACAGATCATGGGAATAAGTGCTTTAGACATAAAAGTAACATTTCGGAAGAGGAGTCCCTGCCCCGAGGAGCTTACAGTCTAATTGGTAGGTAGGGAGAACGTACAGAGACAGTAGGAGGGAGTTCTGGTAAGTGCGTTTGCAGGGGGCCAAGCATTATGTATCGTGTTTAGAATATCCACAGTGCTATTCATATGCTTCTTTAAGCAAGTGTGTCTTAAGGTGGTTCTTAAAGGTGGATAGAGAGGGTGCTAGTCGGGTACTGAGGGGAAGGGCATTCCAGAGGTGTGGGGCAGTCAGTGAAAAAGGTTTAAGGCGGGAGAGGGCTTTAGATACAAAGGGGGTAGAAAGAAGACATCCTTGAGAAGAACGCAAGAGTCTGGATGGTGCATACCGAGAAATTAGGGATGAGATTTAAGGAGGGGCAGAAGAATGTAAAGCTTTAAAAGTGAGGAGAAGAATGGAGTCTGAGATGCGGGATTTGATCGGAAGCCAGGAGAGGGATTTCATGAGGGGAGATGCTGAGACAGATCTAGGAAAGAGTAGAGTGATTCTGGCAGCAGCATTTAGGATAGATTGTAGGGGAGACAGGTGAGAGGCAGGAAGGCCGGACAGCAGGAGGTTACAGTAATCAAGACGGGAGAGAATGAGGGCCTGAGTCAGAGTTTTAGCAGTCGAACAACAGAGGAAAGGGCGTATCTTAGATATATTGCGGAGGAAAAAGCGACAAGTTTTAGAAATGTTTTGAATGTGAGGGGCGAATGTGAGAGAGGAGTCGAACGTGACCCCTAGGCAGCGTGCTTGGGCTACTGGGTGAATGATTGTAGTTCCAACAGTAATGTGGAAGGAGGTAGTAGGGCCAGGTTTGGGAGGAAGTATGAGGAGCTCTGTTTTAGCCATGTTGAGTTTAAGGCGTCGGAGGGCCATCCAGGATGATATAGCAGAGAGACATTCAGAAACTTTGGTTTGTACAGCAGGAGTAAGGTCAGGTGTTGAAAAGTAGAGGTGATAATTAAACCCAAAAGATGTTATTAGGTCACCTAGAGAGAGTGTGTACAGAGAAAAGAGAAGAGGTCCCAGGACAGAGCCCTGGGGTACCCCCACAGAGAGATCAATAGAGGAGGAGGAGGTGTTAGCAGAAGAGACACTAAAAGTACGATGGGAGAGGTAGGATGAGATCCAGGATAGAGCTTTGTTCCGAATACCTAGAGTATGGAGAATGTGGAGGAGAAGAGGGTGGTCCACGGTGTCAAATGCTGCAGAGAGGTCGAGTAATATGAGCAGAGTGTAATGACCTCTGTCTTTGGCAGCATGGAGGTCGTCAGTTATTTTGGTGAGGGCTGTTTCGGTGGAGTGAGCAGTGCGGAAGCCAGATTGTAGAGGGTCTAGGAGAGAATAGGTGTTGAGAAAATGTTGCCATCTTATCCTCTGTTGCATTAATCGCGGCCCATATCAAATACGCATAACTTCTGTCGGGTTTTTGGAAAGCGGGCTGCACTTGAACACTCATGGTGGGTCTCTGCAGAATAGTGTAACACAAACTGAAACTGGTCTTTGTCTTTCTTTAATATGAAAAGCCTAAATTGATACATTTTTGCAACCTCTTCCATCAGTCTCAAGGCCAAGGCCAAGTTACAATGGCACACTGTGGTACAGTATCTTTTTTAAACGAAACACCTGCAAGCCGACACATTACTGATTCGGCGCATTACAATTCATGAATTACTGCCATCTGGCGGACACGCGAAGCATTGCAGCCTATTAAAATACGAACCATTATCAGTAAACACATCAACCGCGCGTTAGCTGGGCATGACCCTGGCTGGTAGCACGGCATGCTCCGGGTGAACAGCGTGGCATTCCAGGAACATGCCAGGTAAAAGCCGGTGATTAGTTCGAATAAAAGCTGCCGCTACTGTACCTCTCCCATCGTACTTTCAGTGTCTCTTCTGCTAACACCTCCTCCTCCTCTATTGATCTCTCTGTGGGGGTACCCCAGGGCTCTGTTCTGGGACCTCTTCTCTTTTCTCTGTACACACTCTCTCTAGGTGACCTAATAACATATCTTGGTTTTAAATATCACCTCTACGCTGACGACACACAAATTTACTTTTCAACACCCGACCTTACACCTGCTGTACAAACCAAAGTTTCTGAATGTCTCTCTGCTATATCATCCTGGATGGCCCTCCGCCGCCTTAAACTCAACATGGCAAAAACAGAACTCCTCATACTTCCTCCCAAATCTGGCCCTAGTACCTCCTTCCACATTACTGTTGGAAGTACGATCATTTACCCAGTAGCCAAGCACGCTGCTTAGGGGTCACACTGGACTCCTCTCTCACATTCTCCTCTCACATTCAAAACGTTTCTAAAACCTGTTGCTTTTTCCTCCGCAATATCACTAAGATACGCCCGTTCCTCTGTTGCTCGACTGCTAAAACTCTGACTCAGGCCCTCATTCTCTCCCGTCTTGATTACTGCAACCTCCTGCTGTCCGGCCTTCCTGCCTCTCACCTGTCTCCCCTTACAATCTATCCTAAACGCTGCTGCCAGAATCGCTCTGTTCTTTCCTAAATCTGTCTCCACGTCTCACCTCCTGAAATCCCTCTCCTGGCTTCCTATCAAATCCCGCATTTCACACTCGATTTTCCTCCTCACTTTTAAAACTTTACACTCTTCTGCCCCGCCTTACATCTCAGTCCTAATTTCTCGTTATGCACCATCCTGACTCTTGCGTTCTTCTCAAGGATGTCTTCTTTCTCCCCCCTTTGTATCTAAAGCTCTCTCCCACCTTAAACCTTTTTCACTGACTGCCCAGCACCTCTGGAATGGCCTGCCCCTCAATACCCGACTAGCACCCACTCTATCCACCTTTAAGACCCACCTTAAGACACACTTGCTTAAACAAGCATATGAATAGCACTGTGGATAATACTGGACACATGATATAAAGCTTAGCCCCCTGCAGACGCACTTACCAGTACTCCCTCCTACTATCTCTACGTTCTCCCTACCTACCAAAGTTCCTCGAAGCAGGGACTCCTCTTCCTTAATGTTACTTTTATGTCTGAAGCACTAATTCTCATGATCTGTTATTTATATTATCTGTTATTTATTTGATTATCACGTGTATTACTACTGTGAAGCGACTGTGAAGGGCTATGTACATTAATGGCGCTTTATAAATAAATACATACAATACAATTATTATTATTATTGCTACTGTATTACTGTGAAAAATAATCCCAAGAATAATTATTAAGCTTCTAGTTCCAGAACAGTTGACTCATTGTAACTGACCATTTTTGGAAAGTACAGTCAGGGACAATATATCCAGTGCTGTACTCTAGCTTGAATTTCTATCATTCTCTAATTGTACACTATTGGCGCTGAAGGGCACTGCTTTAAACGCGTAGTGACACTAATAAAAAATTACTCTGGTGTCAAAACATATACCTTATTTACGTGAGAAAAGTGGGACCTAGCTGAACAATTAAACAACCACCAGGCATTAACCAGCTGTGATTGATGGTACTTTCAGTGATGTGGGCTCTGCCAGGGCCTGCCCAGTGCCTAGTAGCAAGTAATGTGACAATCATGCAGCACATGTTTCTGTGATTGTAGTACTATATCAACGTGAATACTGTATATAGCAGCACTTATTATTATTGATATTAATGTGAACAATGGGATATAAGGAGTAGACAGCACTCAATGGAAATAAACAGAGAAAAATGTATGTATTGTAAGTGGTGCAACGAGAACAGGGGAGGGCCCTCAACCCTCCCAAATAATACTAGTGAAAGAATATATAGTCCCCAACACAAAATAACAGAAAAAAATGGTAATCAGCCAAAAAGGACATTTAATGTGAAAGCATATCATCACATAACGATATACAAAATGGAGAATGTGGGACTAAACATTACTCAAGGTGCTGATGACACCAAAGGGAAAAGGGTGCAATGTAAGATAAGGAATAAGGAAAACAAGGGGAGGGAACACAAAGATAGGGAGGGGAGAGGGAGGAAGGGAGGGGGTTGTGAGGAGGATAAAAATGATAGGCAAGTAGAGGGGGACAACATTTTGGGGATGAACCCATTCTTCTGGCCTGTTCCCTATGGTCTGTAAGACCACAGGTACTTCCCTCTCAATTAATCCTAACCTAAAAAAAATGCACAGATGGGGATCAAAAACACTCAGCAAGCTAATTAAGGGAGACAGCCCAAGTATGCATAGCAGGTTAAAGCCAGACAAAGTGGTCAAAGTATCTGGATCAACAAAGTATGGCTACCAATCAGAGTCCAGCTACAACTTCTGACTCATTGCCAGCAAAGCATAAAGAGTCCAAAAACAGCTAAAGGCTTAATGCAATGTAAACAGGATACGTCCGGGCTCAAAGATAACCATCTCAATATTTGATGAAAACATGGGAGAACTGCGGTCAGCTGCGTTGAGTCTCATCAGCACCTTGAGTAATGTTTACTCCCACATTCTCCATTTTGTATATCCTTATGTGATGATATGCTTTCACATTAAATGTCCTTTTTGGCTGATTACCAATTTGTTCTGTTATTGTGTGCTGGGAACTATTAATGTGAACAATAATCCAAAGAATAATTATTAAGCTTCCAAAACAGTTTGTACTGATTTTTTTTGGATAATCAATGTGATCAACTAAACTGGTTCCAAATGGAGTTTCTATATCATTCTTTCTTTGCAGTTTACCTAGTGTATTGTCCATTGCGCAACAGCATCAGGACAAACTACAACAGCAGCAGTCACTGGCTGCCATTGTATAATAATACTGCTGCAGCCAGCTTTAAGCTAACAAATGCCCGTGATTTTCCGGGGCTTTTTTCAGCTGGCGCTGAACTTGGCCGTGCGCCAGCCGCATCTTCCCAGCCTCCCTTCCTTCCTCCATGACCCCTGGCTGCTCCGCCTCTGCTTCCCCTGATCCCCCACATCCCCCACACATACAGCGTGATCCCCAGCGTCACGGATGTGCCTTCGGGATGCCGGCGAAACGGAGGCAACGGAGGCAACGAAGGCACCAGTGCCGCACGGCACGCATCGGGGAAAAACCGCGCCTGCACGCGGTTTTAAATTACCCACGGTGGCGGCCGCTTTAGACCCACTGTATAGCTCTATAACAAAATTGAAGTAAAATAATGACATCAACATGTTTAAAAGTAGAAATAGCAGTTATAATCTTGTAAATAAATATTTGGAAAGTCGACATAGAGGCGGGGGAAGAAGACAGGATGGAAATAGTTTTGGTGGTGTCGTTCTGGTGCTGGCAGTGGTGCTGGCAGTGGTGCAGATGAATCTGATAAAGTTAAATCAGTATAAAGTGGTGCTTTGGGTTTGACTCAATGTCATCACAATAATCACAGCAATATTGACGGAGTAGAGCACAAGTTTTAAAGCTCTCTGAGAGATGACAAGATTGAAAAGACTAACAGATATTATATTGTTAAACCATGTGCCTCTAAAGATGCAGTTCATCCTAGGAGGACAGAAATAATGCAGTGTCAATTTCATCTAGGTAACTGACACATTATATACCATATTAAGAGATCTATAGATATTGTGAAATCATGTATTAAACAAAATGATTGACATGGTGGGATGAAGGTGAAAGTGAAGATGTATACTTTTCTAAGCGGCAGGTCACACAGCTGATAAAAGGGCAGCTCAATATTTTCTTAGTCCAGGTATATTCTTAATCTCTGCAAGTGAGATAATCTGCAGGCCGGGACCAGGCCCAAGAGGACAGGGAGAGGGGGAATGGAGAGAGGGAGAGACACACACACAGGCCGAGGGCTTCATGAAGTAAGCAGCGATAAGCCACTTATCGCCACCTTATCACCAAAAAAGGCTACAGCAATTCAGTAGGCCCCGATAATTCGGCGATAATAGAAAAAGTCGCAATTTATTTTTGCCGAAAACAAAAATTTGCCAAATGTGCGGCGATAAGCCACTTTTCGGCAGCTTTTCAAATTCATGATTTGCTTATCGGTGATAATCGTCGCTTTAGAATTGAGATTGTCACTCAAAATTGTCATGCCAGGAAATGTTGGCAAGATGGTGAGAAGCTGTCAATAAGCGGCGAGACAGGATTTAGAAAAAAAATGCATTTTTGTTAACATATGTTTTAAGCATGGAGTTTATGGAGATGAGACATATTACTTTGTATTTGTGATTCCGTGGTCATGAAAAGTATGAGTTGTAATAAATATAACCGTTTACCATATTGACCTTTTAGTGTCACCGCGTAAGTTATTTAGGTGTTAAGATATGACTTGTTAATGTTATGATTATATACGGGGTACATGAATGTTTCAGTTCAGCGGGTCGCGGGATAGTCCTATCGTAACCTCTTAAAGGTACATTTCAGACAATATCAAACATGTTTGTAAAGAACAATAAAAAATGTATGTGCTATGACAAAAGTGCTTGTAATAACACAAATAAGCATGCCATACATTTTAAATGTAATTTTTCAATGTTTATAATGTTTAAAGCATTATCAAATTTACATCCCCTTCCTCTTCTGATTCATCCCGACCTCTATCATCTTACCAATTATATCTAGTAACTGCCCATTTATATTATCTACATGTACTAAATTTCCCACAATGCTTTGCAGTAAAATATTTTCTTAACCCGACCAATCGAACGAGTAATGGATAATTTATAGATCTGCAATGTTTCTAATCCTTAGTTAGGAACCTTGCCCCTTTAGCTATTATAAGTCAAGGACACAGTGCCATCTGCGTGTTCCTGACATTGTGGTCTGGGACCAGACCACTGACTGAAGCAGAGACTGTCGTCAAGGTGGGATCATCCGGCTGGATACCATCCCACGCGGAGGAGAAAGCACAGCAGAGGACATCGCTGGATCGCGGATCCCCTCTGATCCTTGTCGGCACGCCCGGGTGCTGGAGCGCCCGGCAGGTACCATTACAACAAGTGCACCAATTTTAACACCTTCAATTAGTGGGCCACGTGGTCACACACTGTGGGTTAGGTGAGGGCATTGTGGGACATTGAGGGACTGGGATTCTCAGGACACGGTGTGAGTTACATGGTGGTGGGATACAGCCCTGCGAGGTGCATGGGTAGTTGTACCTGCAGTCTGATGGAGTATAAGATATAGAGTATAAGGTTTATGTGTGCCAGTAAAGGCTTTTCTATTTTACTGTGTGTGTATTTATTGTTATGTCCTGTTAGGGTCTCCTCCCACTACGTTGGGATCCCTCTCAGGTGGAGGCGCTCACCAAAGTTATAAGTATATCGCCCCAGGCTCCCTGTGACGTAGGCTTATGCTTCTGCGAGCCAACAGGTTTAAGGGCAGCACCAGTAGCCATTTTGTTTATAGGGAAACAGGGCTACATTTGGAGGCGCTGCTGATATTCAGACCTGGGGTGCCTGAACTCAGTGAAATTATGTCACTTACTCTCTCTTTACCCTCAAGTCAGGAGGTGTATGAGTGGGTGGCAAAAAGACAAGTCCCACCCCTGTAAGCACTTGCTGTTGGACAAGTCCCAGATAACACCTCCTCTTATGACATATGTTTGTTGCTGGGTCAGTACCCAGGCTTACGGGAGGCCAAAATCTTAGGCCGCCGCACAGACACCGATGGGATACGATCGGATTACATACAAATGTTGGCCCAGGCCATACAGCGGCTGGGAGCCCCCAAGAGTGAACCTCCCCCGCCACAACCATATCGCAAGTTGAAACTCTTTTCAGGCGCCAAACCTACACCAGCCGGTGAAGAGACCTTTGACGTCTGGAGGGACAACACCTTACAGGTCCTCGAGGAATAGTCCTGTACAGACGCGGTGAAATGACAAAGAATAATGCAGTGCTTGCGGCCCTCTACGTCCACCATGGTAAAGATGTACCGAGACCAACATGCTGACGTCACGGCGCAAAAACTGATGGCGTTATTGACCAGCATATATGGGGTAGAAGATGATGAGAGTGAGCTATGGTACAAATATTATCACATTCGGCAGAAAGATGGGGGAG
The DNA here is from genome assembly GCF_040206685.1 of Ascaphus truei. Taxonomy (NCBI): domain Eukaryota; kingdom Metazoa; phylum Chordata; class Amphibia; order Anura; family Ascaphidae; genus Ascaphus; species Ascaphus truei. Next base: position 229,254,108 of record NC_134486.1, on the reverse strand, counting down.
ACTTATCTGACTTCATCCAATGGATTCAGCTGATCGTGTGGGACTTACGCACACACCCGATCTTCAAGGCCTCTGAAGTAGATGAATACCGACGTAAACAGTTTCTGCGAGGGGCCATCTCCACCCATCATATTGTTGTGATAATTCAGTGTTCGCTACTACAAGGAGAGCCACCTACACTGGAAGACCTGCTGGGCATGGTAAAGGGGCATGAGACCTACACATGATTGCACCTCCCCAAAAAGACCAAAGTTGCCCGCAAGGATAAGGCGAAAGAGACTCCAAAAGCTAAAGGAGCCAAAGGGGAGAAGGATACTCCAGTTACTGACGTGCCCGAGGCTACTCCCAAGACCCAGTACAGCTCAGCTCCTCGGTCCGAACACCGCTGCTACAATTGTGGCCAAAGTGGGCATTTCGCCAGGACCTGCACGAAGCCCAAGAAATCCCCCACGAGAGCCAGAACCTTTATCGTACAAGTACAACAATCCCACTCAGTTATCCCGGAACTGCCGGAAGCGGTGGAGGATGAGTTCAAGCCCGGTCTTGATGCGTATCACCACCCAGAAACCTACAGCAGGATAGGCCCCGTCGCGATCATAAGAGTTGTCATGGAGGGCATTTATTCCTCTGCCTTGCTAGATACTGGATCACAGGGGACCATTATATACCGGTCATTTTATGATCAGCACCTCCAACATCTGCCTTTGCAATCGGCCGAAAAGATGAAGTTGTGTTGCCTCAGTCACGAGAACTACCCCATCGACGGAGTGGTGGCCGTGCGAATCAACATATTACAGTTGAATATCAACCAGACGTATCCAATGGAAGTGGAGGCTCTTGTCTGCCCCGAGCCTCGGGAACATCCAAGTGCGCCCATCATATTAGGAACTAATGCTGACATGGTCTGGTCTGTGATCCGGGCCTATCTGCATGAAGCAGGCAAACTACCTTTATCAGCGCTAAGAATTCATCCGGCCCTAAAAGATGAGTGCTATCGAGTTGCGGTGCAGGAAGAATATGGAGAGATCTTCAACTTAGAGAAAGGGTTGATAGAGATTCCACCGGGAGGAGTGAGGCATATGACTGCCGTGGTCAAATTCTTGGGCCGCGACGACGCTGACACGTATTTCTCCCTCAAAACCACTCCTGAGGATGATCTCAAGAGAAGGTATAAAATGGTACCCGCAATAAGGGAATGGACCACCGCCATCCCTGAGAAGATAACAGTGTCAATTGAAAATATTTCGCCGTACCCGGTGCCGTTCAAATTCGGACAGAAGCTGGGCAGGATATACCCGGTGGAAGCCGTTAAAACTATAGCGCACGTGAATGCTGCGACCACGCCAGCAGAGTCTGATGGGATGCACTTTGACTTCGGGGACTCGACCCTGCCTGAAGAATGGAAGACTCGGCTATGTGCTAAGTTAGAGGAATGCCGGGAAGTGTTCTCCACTAGCGAGATGGATGTTGGCTGTAGCCGGAGCTCCCATCACACCATTCGTTTCAACGACACCACCTCCTTCCGGGAGCGGTCCAGGCGTGTTGCTCCTCGAGATGTGGAGGATGTAAGGAATTGTGACAAAGTGATAGTGTGAAACAGGCTCTGAAACAGTACTAGTGATCACCAATCTTTAAGTGAATAATAAAAACTTATAATAATCAAGTGCATGAATTATTTAACCAATATTGGTGCAAAAAGAATACATGAGGATGTAAGGAATGTCATCCATGAGATAGAGACCGCCGGTATAGTGACTGAGTCCAGGAGTCCCTACGCTTCCCCAATCGTGGTGGTATGGAAGAAAAATGGGTCCGTGCATATATGTAAGGATTATCGAACACTGAACCAGTGTGCCATACCCGATCAGTACACCTTGCCACGCATAGAGGATATTCTGAACACTTTGTCGGGAAGCCAGTGGTTTAGCGTGCTGGACCTGAGGTCTGGATTCTACCAAGTCCAGATGAGTCCGGAAGACCAGGAGAAGACGGTGTTCATCTGCCCCCTTTGGTTCTACCAATTCACCCGGATGCCCCAAGGCATTTGTGGTGCTCCAGCAATGTTCCAGCGGTTGACGGAGAAGACTATTGGGGATATGAACCCCAGTGAGTGCCTGGTTTATCTCGATTATATCATTGTATTCGGGAAGACCCTAGAAGAACATGAGGAACGCCTCCTGAAGGTATTGGATAGGCTAGGAAAAGAAGGCCTGAAGCTATCCCCGATTAAATGCCGGTTCTGCAGGACGTCTGTAACCTATGTGGGGCACATTGTGTCAGCGGAAGGTGTGGCTACCGACCCGGCCAAAGTCAAAGCCATGGTAAACTGGCAGAGACAGGACAATGTGATGGATTTGAGATCCTTCCTGGGGTTTTGCGGCTATTACCGACGTTTCGTGGAGGGGTATTTCATTAAAGCCCTAAATAACCTACTGCAGGTGTATCCAGAAGAGCACCGGCAAAAAGCTACATCCCGCGAACCCCGTTCGGTGACAGGTGGACCTCGGCATGTGAAAATTCATTTATCGGACTCAAGAAAACTCTGACTGGAGCCCCCGTCTTGGCTTATGCTGATCCCGAGAAGTCTTAGGTCCTCCATGTGGATGCCAGCTTCAATGGGCTTGGAGCCATACTACACCAGAAGTATCCTGCCGGCCTGAGACCAGTGGCATATGTGAGCCGAAGCTTGACCCCTAGTGAGAAGAACTATCCCGTTCACAAACTGGAATTTTTTGCCCTCAAATGGGCTGTCGTAGTAAAAACTACATAACTACTTATACAGGGTATCCTTTGAAGTGAGAACAGACACCAATCCGTTGACATATATTCTAATGACAGCCACATTGGATGCCACAGGACATAGGTGGTTGGCCGCCCTATTCAACTATCAGTTTACCCTGAAATACAAGCCTGGACCTCTAAACATAGGGGCAGACGCCCTATCGAGAGACCGGGGCTGAGCCAGACATCAGATGATGGCCCCTGGGAAGAAATCCCTGGACCAGGAATGAAATCCATGTGTTCCACTGCAGCCATTTTAGATGATAGAGTGGCATTCTCTGAATTAAGAGTAGCTGACTCCCTGGGATGCCAGCCATAGGCTATCCCCGCTGTTTACTGTTGCCGGGATGGACTGGAAATCCTTCCCAACACTCTCCTAACCTGGAAGGAGATAGTGAAGGCGCAGATAAATGATCACGTGGCTTATGCGGTTCGTGAGGCATTACATCAAAATAATCCCTCCTTAGTAAAGCGGGCCCCCGCTAATACTGTCGCCATTCTGATGAGGGAGTGGGACAAGTTTGAGATTGATCATTGTCTCCTTTATCGGTTTATCCCCTATCACAATCACCCAGACCGGCGACAGCTGTTCCTGCCCCGAAGTATGCAGTACCATGTCCTAAGATCCCTACACAATGACCATGGACATTTGGGGATAGACAAAACCTTCGATTTAGTGCGGGACTGATTCGTTTGGCCCAGATTGAGGGACTCGGTGGAGCGGCATTGCCGAAAATGTTTGCGGTGTCTCCAGAGAAAGACTGCCCACTTGTACAGCCCCAATGGGCCCTCTAAAAAGCTCTGGCCCCCTGGACCTAGTTTGCATGGACTTTTTGTGTATCGAGCCAGACTCCAGGGACATCGACAATGTGCTGGTGGTGACTGATCATTACACCCGATACTCCCAAGCCTTTCCAACCAAAGATCAGAAAGCTATCACAGTAGCCAAGGTACTGTGGGAAAATAATTTTGTGCACTACGGTTTGACAAACCGAATGCACTCTGACCAGAGAAGAGACTTTGAGAGCAAGCTAATTAAGGAACTTCTCATGCTACTAAACATCCAAAAGTCCAGGACTACCCCTTATCAACGAACTCAAGGGAAAGGGAGAGGGGAAGAGGATAGGGGAGGGAACCCTTGCTACTGCTAGAGTGTATAATAATGTGGTGCTGCTATCTGGGGTGGAAATGTAGAACAGGCACAGAGAGAACAGAACCCCACTGGAGAGCACTCAAACATGTACATAAATCACAGTGTACTGGAATGGAAAGGTAGTGAATGAAATGAGGAGTGAGTGGATTAAAATATTTTAATGGGAGTAATGACTCAACTAAAATGGGTAGAACACTAGGTTTCCAGAGTAGATTGGACTCAAGGTGAGCCAAAACAGCGCAGCGAAATAAAATATACAGAATAATGTGTGTGGAGTGTGGGCTATCACCCTTGATGATATATGCAGGGTGTAGCTAGATGAGTGTGTATACCAAGGTGGCCTATGTCTGCTGGATAATAACACAGGTGCAGCCACTCTGGGGTGGCTGAGACAGATAACGGCAAGGATATACAGAGACTGAGACTGAGACTTGTCGGAGTCAAAGAGTGAGGCATCCACCCACTAGAGTGGCCTATGACCAATTAGAGGCACCCCACTATGAGTCTCAGCTGCCGGCTAAGGCTAAGCTGGCCTCCATTATCAACATGTTTGCTGAACTGTATAACATTGTTTAGAGTATGTGATAAGTTGTACAAAGTAAAACCTGCATTTTTATTATATAAACGTGTGTAACGCTGTCCTCCAAGTGGGGACGTTGCTGTTTCACCATGGGGAGGATGTAGCCAGGTCCCCTCCAGTTCACAGGGTTGCGCACATGCAGTGTACAGCGCGCACGTGACGGCCCATAGACAGAGGTTCCGCAGGGACTACAAGCCCCATAGTGCTTAGGAGCGACAGGACCATGTGACGTCAGGGAACCAATAGAGCAGCTAGTTTCCTGAGACAGGAAATAGATCTTCGCGGGCTGGAAGAGGAGGAGTCAGTCGGAGCTGGATTGAGATAGGGGTAAGAGGTGTGTGTGCAGGGGTCTGTGTCCCTCTGCACTAGGCCAGATTTCCCCTAGGCCCCAGCTAGGCCCGCCTCATTTGAAACCTTGCCCCTTTAGTGATTATAAGTCAGGGACACAGTGCCATCTGCGTGATCCTGACATTGTGGTCTGGGACCAGACCACTGACTGAAGCAGAGACTGTCTTCAAGGTGGGATCATCCGGCTGGATACCATCCCACGCAGAGGACAAAGCACAGCAGAGGACATCGCTGGATCGCGGATCCCCTCTGATCCGTGCCGGCACGCCCGGGTGCTGGAGCGCCCAGCAGGTACCATTACAACAAGTGCACCAACTTTAACACATTCAATTAGTGGGCCGCGTGGTCACACACACTGTGGGTTGGGTGTGGGCATTGTGGAACATTGAGGGACTGGTATTCTCAGGACACGGTGTGAGTTACACGTTGGTGGGATACAGCCCTGCGAGGTGCATGGGTAGTTGTTCCTGTAGTCTGATAAAGTATAAGATATAGAGTATAAGGTTTTTGTGTGCCAGTAAAGGCTTTTCTATTTTACTGTGTTTGTATTTATTGTTGTGTCCTGTGAGGGTCTCCTCCCACTACGTTGGGATCCTTCTCAGGTGCAGGCGCTGCACCAAAATTATAAATATATTGCCCCAGGCTCCCCGTGGTGGAGGCTTATGCTTCTGTGAGCCAACAGGTTTAAGGGCAGCACCAGTATCCATTTTGTTCAAAGGGAAACAGGGCTACATACAGAAAAAGTGAAATGAAGAAAAATAGACGCTGGAGTCAAATACTGGAGCTATTAAAAAGTAATATGTACATTTATAACACACACATTCTCAGCACGCTCTAATTCCAACACCCACCACATTATATATAAAAAGAGTGCTATTGAGCGTGGCCAATGTATACAAACAAAAGACAGGGGTGCCAATTGCTACATCCAATTGATAAAACATATAAAGTAATAAGTATAAAGTTTAAATATTTCAATAATAATAATAATATTTACTTGGTTATTTAGTTAAACCCTTTGGCCAAAGCATGATACAGTAAGCCTGAATACCACGTCAAGGTATGATCAAATTAATGCAGGTCCTAAGACTAAACTGTGAACCCTTCTTTTTACCTCTGTATGATGGGAAACAACCACAGTGAGTCCTGTCCATTCAGCAAAATGCTAACCCCTCCCCACCTTTAAATTTGGGAGGTTCTAGAAATACACTCTGCGAAATTTCGCAACCCGTGGACAGATTTGTAGAATCCAGTCTTCAGATAAAGCAATTCATTGGTGGATTATTAAGAATCTTCCAACGGATTGTTAAATCCGTGGATTGCATTCTACAAATCTGTCCATGAGTTATATCCATTGACAGATAATAAATAATCCTCACGAATTGAAACCACGCAATCTGTTTGCAGATTTTACACCGCAAAATGGATTTTGGGGTAACAGCAGCGAAACTCCGGGAAACTAATTTGGGCGGATTTGCCCATTTCTAGTGACAGGCAAGCAAAGTAACTAACAGCTGGAATTCCTGTCTGCTACTGTAGTGCCGACTGTTATTCTAACACAAACCAGTGGCAATCGCCAAAAAGACCTAGGTACATGCTGGGTACATGGTGGGTCTCCTTTAAGGCAAGTTTAAGGCATTTCTGCATTGACTAATGGCCCATCAGATTAACAGCGGGGGTCCCTAGCAGTACCATTCAAACTGAATGGGACTGCCAGGGACCCCTGCTGTGTTAATCCAATGGGTCATTAGTCAATGCAGAAATGCCTTAAACTTGCCTTAAACTAGCCAAGTTACACCCAGTATGTACCCAGCATGTAACCAGGCTAGTTTAAGGCAAGCTTTACAATACTCGTTGTCTCGTCTGTACACAAAGGAAAAATATAGATAAATCGGGTGCAATGTTTTTTTGCTCCAGTTTTGCACCTGAGATATATGATGGCATTGTTATTTTGTGAATGGTTCATGTTTGACTTGAAAATAATCGATTGTTTCTTTAAGCTGCATTTATGTATCTTCAGCAATGGAAGATTAAACATACTACACTATAGAGCAAAATGTAGTATGGCTAATAACTAGTCACTGTTAAAAGTTTATTTTTGAGATTGGAGACCAAAAAAAAGAATTAGTTAGTGACCCTCTACTATAATTACAGTTTCTGTTCTATAGTTCCCTCACAGGAGAACTGCTATTGTAATTGAAAAAATAAACTATAAGAACAAGTGGAAGGCAGGCTCAGGCTGATTGTCCACAATGAGCATCGCTCTGTGATTAGCCTGCGTACAGATGCAGTCAGATCTCCACCCGCCGTGTACTTGGAGTGGGTGAAATATGGCCCAAATGCAGCCTGGTGACTGCTAAGTGCAGAGCAAGAGGGAATTTCCCATCAGGATTTACTCAACAGGTTCCTGGTTCTGAATGGGACTCCCGCTGCATTTATCCTACCTGGATGCCACAGTCTGGAAGAGCTGCACAGTGAGAGTAGAAAGAATCAGTTCCTCTCTCTGCAGAGTTCTAACAGGTGATTGCGCTGTTTTTATTTTATTTTACGTACATACCGATGTAGCGGACGTTATTCTTACACATCTCAGCGCCGATTTTGAGTTCTCTGCTGTTCCCCACGCAGCATGAACGCGGCCAATCGCCCCAGGCACTTGCGCTTATAACGGATGTTTTGTTTGAATTTCATGGATTCTGTTTCTTCGTTTGCAATAAAATGGATGAATTGTAATGTGTACTGTACTGTGCTACTGTGCAACTGTGTCAATGTCATGTTTTTAAAAGCCAGAACACTAAAATTCGTTTTTCTGCACTCGCCACGCTCGCATCTTAGTGCGGGGAGGCTGGAATTCATCTCGCGGTTTCAAATCGGGATTCTGATGTACATGACGCGTGAAGTGTTCGAATAACGGCCGATCCATCAGTAGAATTAAAGCAGGGGGTCTCCAGAGCTGAACTGCATTATTTTAAGGTCCAGAGACCCCTTGCTTCCTGAGTTACAGGCCCCGGGATGGGTGCCATTATTTCCTGCAAGTTCCGTGACAGGGACATTTAAATTTACAGGAGATACCGGGATCCCAAACCCGGGCCAGTAACTCAAGAAGCAGGGGGTATCCAGACCTGAAATTATTGTAGTTAAGTTCTGGAGATCCCCTGCTTCAATACAATGCAATTAAAATAAAAGTAGCTTCATTACCTTTGTAGCTTAGTAACTTCTGATGCACAGAAATCAATGATCCTCAGTTGCATGAAGAGAAGTCCCCTGTGAGTAAATCTTCTTTCTTCTTTTCTTTTCTTCCTATCTTCTTTCTTTTCTTCTTTCTCCTTTTGAACAGGGCACAGGGCAGGAGATGTTGCCACACCATTTTCTTGATGTCAAATGAGACATGACAGGCCTTACAGTATATAGGAACTGTCAACTCACATTTGACAGACAAATGGTATATCTACCAATCAGATTGGTGGATTTACCATGTGATGCCTTCGCTTTTTGGAGTGATGTGACAACACCTTAAAGGAAGGGAAGCCATCCAATGAGGTACCATATGCTTTCTTCGTTTTAAAATGACGTCCCATCACCCAAAAAAGGGAAGGCATCACATGGTACAGTACAGGCAGTCCTCGTTTTACAACGAATGGCTTATCCAACGCTATGCAATGCATACCTATATTCATTTTACAATCCCAAAACGGCTTATCCAACGCTCTTACGACGCTTTGCAATGTTTTTTATGTGTATGTGTGTGTATATATATATACACACATACACAACGTTGCAAAGCGTCGTAAGAGCATATATATAATATTATATTATGCTATATAATATATTATTTATTATGTTATATATATAATACAGTATATACACTATATAATTTATGTGTGTGCTGCATATCTTATTGCCTGCGTAAAATATTTGGTGTATTTTAGTGTTAAAAATGCCTTAAGGAACTGAACTTTTCATTTAAACAGTGTTCCTATGGGAAAACGTGTTTCGCTTTACAACGTTTCGCTATCCAACGCCATTTTGAGTAACGCATTGTGTCGGATAACCGAGGACTGCCTGTACATCCACCAATCCGATTAGTGGATGTACCATATGATTCCATAAAGTTTGAAAGAGAAGTAATTCCCTGCCAAACCTGATGCTGGATATACCATGTGTCTGTCAAATGTGACATCACAGACCCTATATGCGTGCGTGTCCTGATCTGTGTGGCTGGTTGATTTCAAGTGCTGGTTGTATTAAGTGTGCAGTTAGAACTAGAAGGAAAGGAAAGGGAAGGGCTGTGTATACTAGTGTATTCTAGGAGGGGTGGCTGAATTTGGGGAGTGTGCAGTGGGTTAATTTATTTTCAAAGTGTGTTAATTGAAAGCCTGTAGGAGAAAGGGAAAAAAAGAGGAAATAAATAGGTTTTTTTTCTACCTGAGCCAGCAGTGGGTGTGGTTGGCTGATTGCTAACCTAGCACACTTGGTGGGTGTCACAGAGGTTGCTAACGAATCATGAGCTTGCGTGTGCTGATCTGAATGACTGTTTGATTTCAAATGCTGGTTGTATTAAGTGTGCAGTTTGAACTAGAAGTAGTTTGAACAAGGATGGGGTTAAACAAGGTATAGTATATTGAAGTACAGCGTATTGTTAATTCTTATAAAATTCATAGTTTCTAGAATGAGCAGCATTGAAAATGCCACTCAATGCACATCTCCAAATGTATGTGCAATTGAAGAAGCTTTTCCAAGGAGCATATCGCTGTGGGAAGTGTGAGCGGGTGGTCTCTTTAGAGTCAGAGGGGCCTATGCACTAACCAGTGAAAAGTTATTTTGAGAGCGCAAAGTGCTCTTAGAACGTGAAGTTCCGCCGAGCGCGATTCACTGAGCCGCGCAAACAGGAACTATGTGCTCTAAAACTGACTTTTTTCAAGAAATTTTGCTCGTATGATCAGCTGTTTGCGCTGAATCCTGCCCTTCTGCGGGATTCACTAAGCAACGCAAACTTATCGTATGCGAAAGTTGCACTGAATAAAGCTCACCAGCTAAAGGCAGGTGATAAAAAAGCAGGACTGAAAAATTTCTTTGTTTACATTTTTGCAGGCGCAACACCCATACAACAGGCCGGCGGGTGTCTCCGGCTGACCCCGTGGTGGTCCCCGAGGGAGGCCGGGGGTCCCGCGGGTGTCCTCGGCTGACCCAACGGGGTCCCGCTGGTGTCCCCGGCTAACCAAGTGGGAGTCCCTGCGGGAGTGCGGGGGTCCCTGGGGCTGTCCCGGGGTCCCCGCGGGTGTCCAATGTTTTACCTCTAAAAAAATAAACAATATTTCTCACTAAATACACCCCCCTCCCCCCGCCCCCAAATACATACAATACAGTAATGGGCAAAATTACTATTATTCACAAATGAATAATAATGCATTTGCCCATTTAAAACACATATAAATCACAATAAATGCAGTAAATACATATTACACTTACCTTTTCCAGGCACCCACGATGAAGGCCGTCTTCATCCTCATCTTCATCCTGCCCATGTCACCTCCTAAGCTGCAAAACATACAAAACAATCAAAATAGCCAATGTAATGTCCCCTAACCCCTTAATCACCTTAGCGGTCATTAACCGCTATAGTCATTAAGGGGTTAACCCACCCTCACCCACCACTCGGGAGGCCTATGCACCCTCCCCCACTACCCACCCCATGATGCCTAACAACCCACTACCCACAAGGAGGCCTACCCAGCCTGGCTTGGGGGCATTACCCACTTCCCCCACCCCCGTTAAACACAATAAACAGCACTATATTTAATAAACACTACATAACCCACCCCCTGTGCCCCCCCAAAAATACCTGATTCATTCTTTTACATACAGGGTTAATACCCCAGGCCCACGGGAGTCCCCGGTGGCCCTGACGGGTGTCCGTAGACCTCACATTAGCCCAGCACAAGGTTTCAAACAGGGTCTGGAGCCCTACGGGTGGTCCCCACCAGGCGACGTGGTCCACCAGGTGTTCACCGTGGGTCACCGTGGGCCACAATGGGTTCTCCACAGGTAGGCCCACGGGTGTCTGGGGGGCCCCGGGTGGATCCCACAGGGGTCTGGTGGCCCACGGGTGGTCTCTACGGGTCTGCGGTGCCCCCACAGATGGGGCCACCGGTTCTTCCCCGCAGGTGTCCCCCGTGGACATGCCAGCCTGGTACCAGTGAGCATCCAAGGAGACCTCAGGTGGTCTCCAGAAGTCACCACAGACCTGAGGAACCAACCAGGTATGTAAAAAAAGGAAACCTGTCCTATCCATTTAAATACATAAATACACCCCCCCCCCCCACACACACACACACACACACACACATACAGTACAGTAATGTGCAAAATAACTATTATCCAGATATGGATAATAGCTTATTTGCCCATTATGAAACACATAAAACTTGCATAAATAAAAACATAAAATCTTAATCTGAAAATCACCACATTGCATCTTACAATTAAACCAGCAGCACTTTTAAAAATAAATGATATCTCCTCTCCCAACAAACCAGCAGCTAGACAAATATATATCAAATGTCACACAATTGCATTGAGTGTGTACATGATGCAATTAATCTGTGCATCATGTACTGTAACACTAAACAAAATCAATTTCAAAATAAAATACACTCTGAACAACAATATACAATGCCATCCACAAAATCAAATTGAAACTAAGCAAGTAAACATAAATACATTTACCATCAATCCATTAATCAATTTCCTAAATCAATTACAATACAATACAAATCAATTATACAATTCACTATTCAATTCCTAAATCCAAACCATTGAGAAAATAATTCTACTTCAAAGAAACCACCATCATACAAATCTAACTACCAGAAATAAGCCATTATTCAAAAGCAAGCGCCTTAAATATACTCCTGCAAAGAGCATTAAAAATTAAATTACACAAACAACAATGTAGAAATCAAGAAGCTAAATACATTTGAAATACATGAAAAAACATAAAAATTAGCAAATCAATCATTTATTATCCCAGTATGTCTATCCATATATACACATAACATACAGGAGCAATAAAAGAGCATAAAAAACAATGCATTTCCATCAAAAAAATCACATACAATACACCCATTCAGTGTCCCTGAATGTATGTATATCCATAGGGACATAGATCAATTCAGGGGCATTAAATGGAAAAAACAAAACAAAAAAACACATGAATCAAAAATAAAAAAAACTATAAAAGTTAAAATAATATACTTTTCTTTTGTTTACTTACCATTAGATGCCCACTCACCAAAATCCAGGGGAACCGGAAGCTCTCGAACCAATCCAAAGGTAACCATAAAATAATAAACCCTTACAATCCACGTGTCTTCTTTCTTCTATTTGTAATCCATTTCGTCAAAGGGGGTCTTCATCTGTATTCTTCTTTCTTCAATCTTCTATCTTCTTCCGGGTCTTCTTCTGTTCTATCGCCACGCCCTGGTCTTCTTTCTTCTTTAGGAGGTCCGTCCTCCTCGGCGTCTGGTTTCAAAATGAGACGACATACAGTAGAGGCTTTTATAGACCTAGGACATCGCATTTTCATCAAATCGTTCCCACAGCCCTGATTAGGCCGTGAAAACCATGTGATTTGGGGGGGGGGGGAAATTGATGACGTCATTTAAAGGCAATGACGCCAGCCAATCAGAATGGTTGAGCTTCATCTGCCTTTAAGTTGATGTCATCTAAAGAAAGATGGCCACCGACACATGGTACGGTAGCCAATCAGAGCGTGGGAACTCAATCCCAACTCTGATTGGGTGAAGCAAAGCCTCTGTCACATGGTCTACTAGAGCCAATCAGAGTTGGGATTGAGTTCCCACGCTCTGATTGGCTACCGTACCATGTGTCGGTGGCCATCTTTCTTTAGATGACATCAACTTAAAGGCAGATGAAGCTCAACTATTCTGATTGGCTGGCGTCATTGCCTTTAAATGACGTCATCAATTTTTTCCCCCCCAAATCACATGGTTTTCACAGCATAATCAGGGCCGTGGAAACCATTTGACGAAAATGTGACATCATAGGCCTATAAAAGCCTATGTCATCTCATTTTGAAGCCAGACGGCGAGGAGGGAAGACCTCCCCTCCTAAGAAGAGAAGAAGGGCGTGGCAGAAGAAGACGGAAGAAGACGGAGAAGACCCCAAAGAAGAAAAGAAGACCCAAAGACTGACGCAAAGGATTACAAATAGAAGAAAGAAGACACAGACGTGGATTGTAATGGTTTATTATTTTATGGTTACCTTTGGATTGGTTCGAGAGCTTCCGGCTCCCCTCGATTTCGGTAAGTGGGCATCATATGGTAAGTAAACAAAAGAACAGTATATTATTTTAACTTTTACAGGTTTTTTTTATTTTTGATTCATGTGTTTTTTGTTTTTTAAATTTAATGCCATATCTGGATAATAGTTTTTTGCCCATTACTGTATTGTATGTGTTAGGGAGCAGGGGGGATGTGTGTTGTATATTGCTATATTTATTGGGGGCAATTGTCCCCAATAAACATGCTATTGTGCCTTAAACCCTTCATTGCCTTAACGGTTAGCCGCTAAGGTAATGAAGCTGCTTTACTGTGTTTTAATTAATAGTGTGCGGGAGCAGGGGGTCTCCTAAGCTGAACCGCATTCATTTCTGGCTCAGAGACCCCCTGCTTCCCGAGTTACAGGCTCCGGTTTGGGGCATCGGTGCCAGTGTCGCCACCATCTTTATAGCGTATAAACGGGGTCTGTATCTCCTGAAGTAGGGGGTCCCCCACTGAAACCAATGCGGTTCAGCTCCGGAGACCCCCTGCTCATGTACACTATTATTAAAATGTATTTATTTTGTGTACGATCGCCTGTAACAGCCTTGCATGGAGATGCAGAATCTCCATGCAAATGTTACAGGCGGCTTATTTTTTCTAACAGCTAGCGTACGTGAAGTTTCAGTGCGCTAGCTGAGGGAAAAAACCTTGCACGCACGATAAGCCAGTTTTGGACACGTCCGATAGAAAATGGGCTCAGGGCCTTAGTGAATCGCGCCGCCGGCTTAATTTTTTATCGGACGTGCAATTTTTTTTCAGGCCAGCGAAAGCACGGAGCTTAGTGCATAGCCCCCCGAGATTTCTGATCTGAATTGGCAGCTTGCAATATTGAGGGGCATTGGCAATCTTGAAAGGGGTTTAGATCTCACTGAGCAGGCCCTTGCTTCGACTAGTGGTGTAGATGGTGGCGCTGTTAGTGAGGAGCAGGTAGGTAGCTGGGTAAGTTAGAAGGAGAAGCAGGGGCAATAGGGAGAGGCAGGTCATTTCTGAGCTTACCCATCCCAATAGACTTGCCATATTGCGTGAAGATATTGGGAGTGTCAGGGCAGAAATGGAAAGGCTGGGGAGACTAATTCCTATAGCAGCCAGGGGAATAGTTCCTTCAGCACAGAGGGGATTCAGGGTGCTCAGATACCAAGAAAGATTTTGGTGGTCGGGGACTCCATTATTAGGAAGGTAGATAGGGCAATCTGTTGCCATGACAACATGAACTGAACAGTTTGTTGTCTCCTGGGTGCTCGGGTTCGGCACATTGTGGATCGGGTAGACAGATTGTTGGGAGGGGTGGGGAATGAACCGGCGGTCTTGGTACAGTAGAGGCAACGTTTATTCTAACATTTGCTGTAAACTAGCCGGGTTACATTCTGGGTATGTGCTGGGTATGTGCTGGGTATGTTCTGGGCTAGTTTGAGGCACGTTTAAGGCATTTCTGCATTGACTAACGACCCATAGGATTAACACAGCAGGGATCCCTGGCATTCCAATTCAGTTTGAATGGGACTGCCAGGGACCCCCGCTGTTAATCTGATACGCCATTAATCAATGCAGAAATGCTGGGGCTAGTTTAAGGAAAGTTTAAGGCATGTATTCAGAATGTACCTGGGTGTTTCCTGGTTTTTTTGGGGAATTGCCACTGGTTTTTGTTCGAATAAGAGTTGCCTCTACTGTACATGTTGGCACCAATGACAAAGTTAGAGAAAGGTGGAGGGTCCTAAAAAATTATTTCGGGGATCTAGGCCAAAAGCTAAAGGCAAGGACCTCCAAGGTACGATTTTCTGAAATACTACCGCAGGGAGACAGTCAGAGCTAAGGAAGGTTAATGCATGGCTAAGAAAGTGGTGTAGGAAGGAGGGTTTTTTTTTTTTTTAGAGCACTGGGACTCATTTTCAGAGAAGTGCCATCTTTATTATAGGGACAGATTGCACCTGAATGAAGAGGGATCATCTGTGCTAGGGGGGAGAATGTTAAAAAGTTGGAGGAGGTTTTAATCTAGGATGGAGGGGGGAGGGGAATGAAACAGATAACGAACTAAATAGAATAGATGAGGACACAAGGGGTTATGGAGGTAGAATGGGGGCAAGTGCTAGTTTGACAAGCAGAAAAACACTCATAGTAAATACAGATAATACTAGAAAACTTCTAAAGACTAAACCATGTTGGCGCAGAAAGGAAGTAGCAGATAAGATAATAGTACAGGCTGAAAAAAACGTAAGTGCATGCTTGCTAATGCAAGAAGCCTGACAGATACAATGGGGGAACTTGAATTAATAAATTAACATATAAATGAAAGGCTGACTAAGTCAATCAATCATTCATTCAAAGAAAGTACATTTGTGGTGCACTCCAAAATAATCATTTTTATATTTTACAGTCAATACATTGATGTGAAAAGACTGTGAACAAGTGATAAATAAAATTGTATAAAATGTAACACGTGGTGCTTGAATCTATATTAACTGACTGCCGAATTGTTTCATTCGTCGTTGACAATGATGTAATGGATATCAATTAGAGCAGTGCAATAAATTGCTGCTCAGATGTGTGGCAGGATGGCCGTGGTAAGTGAGGAGACAACACGACTTTTCTGGTGAAATAGTGCTGGTGGATTTATTTGCCCAAAAGTGTAACCGAAACAATGGGTACTCTGTCGCTTTAAGTGCAATAAACGTAAACAAAAACCTAACCCCGGTCGGGGCACTGACTAAACAAAAGTGCAGGCTATCACCTGGCTGGCTAGCTAACCTAGTCAAGCCCAACAATGTTCAACAATACCAGTTGGCTCCTTACCTGGGAGCTTTATTCCCCCTTGGGACAGGATCAATCTGAGCAGCCTGTGTCTGTCTGTCAAAACTCCTCTGTCTTCTCTCTGTGCCTGAAAGAGACTGCCACCCCAGAGGAATTTCCTCTTCCTGTTTTAAAGCAGGTGAACTAGCTTAATTTGAATCACCTGTGAAGTGCTTAATAAGCTGGGTTAACCCCTCGTCTACTGGAAATCATGAATACTGCCATCTCCTACTAACATATACAGAGTCAATGACCCTGTCACATATCCCCCTTCCCAGCGTAACGTTACCGAGTGGAGCCGCCCGTGCACCAAGACTGTGCACCCTAGAGAGTGCATCAGCATTACCGTGCAGAATGCCTGGCCGATGTTGGACTGTGAAGTTGAAAGGTTGCAACGACAGAAACCAATGGGTAACTCTCGAGTTCTTTTCTTTATTTCTATGCATCCACTGTAGGGGTGCGTGATCTGTAATGAGCGTAAAAGACCTGCCTAAAAGGTAATACCTCAACGTGTCTGTTGCCCACTTTATGGCCAAACACCCTTTTTCTACTGTGGCATATCTTTGTTCGCGGGGACACAATTTGCGACTTAAATAGAGAACCGGGTGTTCCTCTTCTCCTACAACTGGGACAGTACTGCTCCGAGACCTACTTCGGAGGCGTCCATTTGCAGAAAAAACTTCTTCGTAAAATCCGGGGCTACCAAGATTGGGTGACTACAGAGCGCTGTACGTAGGTCTAAAAATGCGGTCTCCGCATCACTGTTCCATTTTAGAACATCAGGTGCCCTTGCCTTTACTAAATCTGAAAGCTGTGCATCCCGGGTTGCAAAATGGGGTATAAATCGCCTGTAGTAACCTACAATGCCTAGAAATGTCCTAACCTTTTTTTTTTAAGGGGACGGGGCCAATTCTCAATGGTTTCAACTTTATTGAGCTGAGGTTTTACTGTCCCACTTCCGACAACATAGCCAAGATATTTTGCTTCTGCTAGGCCGACTGAACATTTAGCTGGGTTGGCTGTAAGACCCGCCTCCCGAAAGGTTCTCAACACTGCCTCAATCTTTTGTAGATGTGAGTCCCAATCTGGACTATGAATTACCACATCGTCTAAGTACGCTGAGGCGTAGTTCGAATGTGGGTGTAACAACTTATTCATCAACCTTTGGAAGTTGCAGGTGCCCCATGAAGGCCAAAGGGTTAGACAGTATACTGAAAAGGGCCATCAAGTGTGGAGAAGGCTGTTTTCTCTTTTGCTGAACTTGTTAAGGGGATTTGCCAATAACCCTTTGTAGGATCTAAAGTGGTTAGAAAACGGGCCCTCGTCAACCTCTCAATTAACTTGTCTACCCGCGGCATAGGATAGGCATCAAACTTCGAGACTTCATTGACTTTTATAAAGTCGTTGCAGAACCGTATTGACCCATCCGGCTTAGGTACCAAGACAATAGGGCTGGACCATTGACTATGGGACTCCTCAATTACCCCTAACTCTAGCATCTTCTTTACCTCTGACTGAATAGCCCCTCTTCTGGCTTCTGGGATCCTATAAGGTCTTATCTTAACGGCTATCCCCGGCTTGGTGACGATATCATGGGAAATCACCCTAGTTTTCCCTGGTACGCTGGAAAATAAATCCCTGTTCCTTTTTACCAAGTCTACAGCTTCTCTGTTTTTTTCAGGAGTGAGTTCTGCCGATATTCGAACGAGTGGATCCTCCCCTTTCCCGGATTTATTAGCTACTACCATCAGACATACCTCTCTATCCTTCCAGGCTTTTAATAGATTTATGTGATAGATCTGCTCTACCTTCCTCCGATCTGGCTGTCGAATTTTATAATTCACCGGCCGACCTGTTCTAGAACTTCATATGGCCCCTGCCAATGTGATAACAGCTTGCTTTCGGCCGTGGGAACAAGCACCATTACTCGGTCCCCTGGTCGGAAGCTGCGAACCGTAGCCTGTCTGTTGTAAAGGTTCTGTTGGGCCCTCTGTGCCTCTTCTAAATGTTGTCTGACTATGGGAGTAATATGAGCAATGCATTCTTTTAAATCTTCCACAAATTGGACGACATTTTTCCCTGGAACAGCTTGTTGCTCCAACTCTTCTTTGAGGCTATCCAGAATCTCTCTTGGGCGTCTCCCATACAGGAGTTCAAATGGGGAAAACTCTGTAGAGGCCTGTGGTACCTCTCGGATAGCAAACCAGAGATAAGGCAACAAGGTGTCCCAGTTCTTCCCATCACTAGCAACCACCTTTCTCAACATCATCTTCAGAGTTTTATTATATCATTCTACCAGTCCATCCGTTTGTGGATGGTAAACAGAGGTTCTTAGGGTCTTTATTTTTAGCTCTACACATAAGTCTCGCATAAGCTTAGATGTAAACGGGGTACACTGATCTGTCAAAATTTACTTCGGTATCCCGAGTCGGGAGAATACCTGTAACAATTCCTTAGCTATGGCTTTGGAAGAAGTATTACGTAAAGGCAGCGCCTCTGGATAGCGAGTGGCATAGCATAGGATCACTAGGATGTATTGATGACCCTTGGCCGATTTCTCCAAGGGACCACTATATCCATGGCGATCCTCTCAAATGGGATCTCAATAATAGGCATAGGGATCAATGGGGCCCCTAAACTTGGTCGGGGGCTGTCAACTGACACTCGGGACAAGAGGCATAGAATCCTTTTACTGCATTATATATCCCTGGCCAGAAAAATATTTTTAGGATTCTTTGCTGGGTCTTCTCTACTCCCAGATGACCCCCCAATAAGTGAGAGTCTGCTAGCTCTAGGACCTTCCTTACTAATGAACTGGGTACTAGCAATTTTTGTATTTCTTGGCCCTCCTCTTGGCTCACATGGTATAACAAATCATTTTTAATACAAAAATAGGAATTGGATTCCTTGGTTGTTCCTTGTACCGGGAACCCATTAATTTCTACCACCTGGCTAAACCCATTTTTCAACTGGGGATCATTAGCCTGTTCCCTACCAAAGTTAGTCAGGGAAAGTTCTAGACTTCCAAAACCTTCCTCATCTGGAGTTTGGCCGGTTACCTCCACGGGTGACTCGGACACCTGAGCATCAACAGGCCCTGTCTCGGACAACTTCTCTCCCTCTGGTCTCCCTCCGTTAGGAGTAGTAACCAGTGCTAACTGGGGTGGGGGCGTACCTCTTTTTTTTCCTTCCTACGTTCTCGTTTCGATTTAGGGTTTTTTTTAGTCACTTCGGAGACTAATTCAGGGTCTGTAAATGGAAAAAGCTCATCCGGAGTAGTATTGTTTAAGGTGAGTTGTCCTCTGATCAGGGTGTCAAAACCAGGAAAATTACAGCCTAACACTAGGGAATGGGGTAACTTTGGTACAATTTCTGCCATAGTTTGGATGACTTGCCCCTCGACTTTCACTTTTATCAGAGTCGTGGTATACTGAAGCGTACGCCCATGTACACATAATACCCGCAACTTCTCACCCTGGTGTAACCGGAGAGGCTTAACCAACTTCCCTGATAGCAAGTTAATATTACTCCCTGAGTCTACCTGGGCGGAGATTGGTTTACCATTTAAAATCACCGTGGTGAGGAAGTTGTCGGTACATTTTCCCTCGCTGGTCATACCTACCACTCCACAAAATTCAGACTTCACAGAGCCACACGCACACTCCATTGGTTCAGACAACTGTGGGCAGTGAGCCTTAATATGCCCCGCCTCCCCACACTGAAAACAAACATTTGGCCCAGATCGTTCTTGAAACCCTTTCTGAGATTTAGAGTTTCTGTCCCTATCCGGGTTTTCTTCCACCCGCTCAAATCGTGCGAACGGTCGTGGGTCCTGGCGCCAGCGCTGGCCTCTACCGTTCGTGTTGGGACATGGGTTGTGGTTTGGGCGAGGGGAGCATGACAGTTCATGGGTAGCCAGAAAACGCTCCACTGCGCCTACCATGGCATCACAAGTGAGGGGATCTCCCTGCCCCACACACTGTTGAAGGTCCTGGGGTAACGCTCAAATGAAGCGGTCCAACACCACCATCTCAAGGATCCGTGTCGGGCTATATACCTCTGGTTTTAGCCACTTGGACGCTAGGTGAATCAAATCCCATAACTGGGATCTGGGTGGCTTCTGTTCCTGGTATCTCCACGTATGGAACCTCTGCGCACAAATTGCAGGAGTCACTCCAATCCTTGCAAGGATTTCGCTCTTCAGACAGTCATAGTCCGCTGCGGCTTCTTCGTCGAGGTCACAATATGCTTTTTGGGCTTCCCCTGTAAAAAGGGTGCGATAATTCCAGCCCATCTGGAGCGGTCCCAACTTTCCCGGGAAGTGATTCGCTCAAAGGACCGGAGGTATCCCTCGACGTCATCTTGCAGTGTCATTTTCTGCAGGTACAGGTTCGCCTGGACGGGCCGCTCCTGGGCCGTACTGATCGAGTCCATATTAATCTGGGCCAGGCGTTCAATCAACTCAATCTGTGTTTCTGCGATAACGTCAAGCTGGGCTGCAAGTATCCGGTTTGTCTCGTGTTTTGCAGCCGTGCTTTCCAGTCCCTGTTTGTTAGCTTCCTGC
Source organism: Ascaphus truei (assembly GCF_040206685.1). NCBI lineage: Eukaryota > Metazoa > Chordata > Amphibia > Anura > Ascaphidae > Ascaphus > Ascaphus truei. The sequence continues at coordinate 229,233,559 of NC_134486.1, read as the reverse complement.
TGGACAGCGGCTAGGGCCTTCACAACGTCCTCCATAGTGACAGTTACCGCGTAGACAGGTTCCACCAGTCGCAATCTGTAGCTCCGCCCCTTTTACAGGGTGTTCGACATCCCACTTCTAACACCACGTGTGGCAGGATGGCCGTGGTAAGTGAGAAGACAACATGACTTTTCTGGTGAAATAGTGCTGGTGGATTTATTTGCCCAAAAGTGTAACCGAAACAATGGGTACTCTGTCCCTTTAAGTGCAATAAACGTAAACAAAAACCTAACCCCGGTCGGGGCACTTACTAAACAAAAGTGCAGGCTATCTACCTGGCTGGCTAGTTAACCTAGTCCAGCCCAACAATGTTCAACAATACTAGTTAGCTCCTTACCTGGGAGCTTTATTCCCCCTTGTTACAGGATCAATCTGAGCAACCTGTGTCTGTCTGTCAACACTCCTCTGTCTTCTCTCTATACATGAGAGAGACTGCCACCCCAGAGGCATTTCCTCTTCCTGTTTTAAAGCAGGTGAACTAGCTTAATTTGAATCACCTGTGGAGGGCTTAATAAGCAGGGTTAACCCCTCGTCTACTGGAAAGCATGCATACTGCCATCTCCTACTAACATATACAGCATCAATGACCCTGTCACAGATGGTAATGCACGTATGGATGTCAAAGTTTCCCACACAATTTGGACAGAATCAACTAGACATACACTGAATACTAGCAATGTGCAGAGTGTCCATTACATCGTTGTCAACAGCGAATTATCCAATGCGGCAGTCAGTTAATATAGATTCAAGAACCACGTGTTACATTTTATACAATTTAATTTATCATTAATTCACAGTTTTTTCACATCAATGTATTCACTGTAAAATATAAAAATGATTATTTTGGAATGCACCACAAATGTACTTTCTTTGAATGATTTATTGGCTTAGTCAGCCTTTCATTTATATGTTAATTCATTAACTTGAGTACATAGGTAGCACCCATTTTTGAGTAATTAATGATATATTGTTAACTACAATTAAATTGAGTGAGCGTTGTGCTCTGTTTTCTGTTTGTAACTTGAATTAATAGCTGCCAGGGAGCAGTATGACATCATAGGCATTACTGAAACATGGTGGGATGAAACTCATGACTGGGCAGTTAATTTAGAGGGTTATTCCCTTTTTCGGAAGGATCGAGCAAAAGAGAAGAGGAGGAGTATGCTTATATGTTAAACCGGGTCTAAAACCTATTATAAGGGAAGATGTTTAAGAAGGGAATTATGATAATGTAGAGACCTTGTGGATAGAAATTAGCAGTCGAGGTAAAAGCATAAAGAAAATGTTTGTATGGATATGCTATAAACCATCAAATATCTGTGAGATTGAGAAAGCTAAAATACTTTTACAAATGGAGAGGGCATCAAAACTAGGCCATGTTTGCATAATGGGTGATTTTAATTATCCAGACATAGACTGGCGCAATGACATTAGCCAAAAATTACAAAAATATATGCATCTGGATTGAAAACTAGTTGAAGGATAGACAACAGAGGGTTGTCATAAATGGAACTTTTTTCAGGTTGGACTAAGGTCGTGAGTGGAGTACCTCAGGGATCGGTACTTTGACCCCTGCTTTTTACCTTGTTTAGTTATGACCTTGAGGTTGGCATCGAGAGCAAAGTCTCCATCTTTGCTGATGATACTAAATTGTGTAAGGTAGTAGAATTAGAGCAGGATGTAATTTCTCTCCAGAAGGACTTGGGGAGACTGGAAACTTGGGCTGGAAATGGCAGGTGAGGTTTAATATAGATAAATGTAAGGTTATGCATTTGAGAAGCCAGAATAAACAGACGACTTACAAATTAAATGGGGATAAATTGGGGGAATCCTTGATGGAGATGGATTTAGGAGTGGTTGTAGACAACAGGCTTAGCAATAGTGCCCAAAGTCATGCAGTAGCTGCAAAGGCAAACAAGATCTTTACAGTATCTTGCATTAAACAGGCAATGGATGGAAGGGAAGTAAACATAATTATGCCCATTTACAAAGGATTAGTAAGACCACACCTTGAACATGGAGTACAATTTTGGGCACCACTATTTAGAAAATACATTATGGAACTAGAGAGAGTGCAGACAAGAGCCACCAAATTAATAAATGGGATGGACAATCTAACTTATGAGGAGAGGCTGGCTAAATTAGATTTATTTACATTAGAAAAGAGGCGTCTAAGAGTCGATATGATAACTATATACAAATATATTCGGGGATAGTACAGGGAGCTTTCAAAAGAACTATTCATCCCAAGGGCAGTACAAAGGACTCGGGGACATCCCTTAAGGTTGGAGGAAAGGAGATTTCACCAGCAACAAAGGAAAGGCTTCTTTACAGTAAGGGCAGTTAAAATGTGGAATTCATTACCCATGGAGACTGTGAACAATAGATTTGTTCAAAAAAAGGTTCGACATATTTTTAGAAAGGTTTACAGGGATATACCAAATAAGTGAACATGGGAAGAATGTTGATCCAGGGAATAATACGATTGCCAATTTTTGGAGTCAGGAAGGAATTTATTTTTCCCCTTATGAGATTTCATTGGATGATATGACAGATGATATATCTCATATGACACTGGGGTTTTTTTTTGTTTGCCTTCCTCTGGATCAATAATTAATTATAGATATTGGATAAAGTATCTGTTGTCTAAATTTAGCATAGATTGAACTTGATGGACATACTGTATGTATATTTTCAACCTCATCTACTATGTAACTATGTAACTATATATAAGACCTGTCAGGTCTCATTTGACGGCAAGAAGACGGCATAGCAACATCTCTTGGACCATTCAAAGAGAAGAAGAAAAGAAAGAAGATTTACTCACAGGGGACTTCTCTTCATGCAACTGTGGATCATGGACCTTTGCACATCATGCTGTTTTTCAAGATGAGTCAAGTGTTATTGGTGCCACAGTTGGATGAGGAGGGTGAAACCTTCATCCCAGCAAAGGTAATAAATATATTGATTATATTTTATTTAATTGTGATTTTGTTTTTAGAGTGCCCATTGATAGCCAATATGGTTCTCTGTTCCCCTGTTCAGTATAGGTAACCACATTGGCAATCAATGGGTGTATTGGCTAGTGGGTTCTTTAACTGTATTTTAATGTTTATTTTATTTCATTGTGATTGTGACCCACCTCATTAAAACACCAGTAGTCCCATAATTACCTTATATGTAGTAACTGCTAAGACAATTAAAGGGTTACTGGTGTTTTAATGGTTGGGCATTAGCCCTTTCTTCCATCTTGGTGAGCACTAAGAGGAGAATGGCCTTCATCCTGGCAGGTGTGTTTAAATATTTATTAATTAAATTTGTATTTTACTATATATTTGAATGGGTAAAAGTGCTAGTAGTCATATTTTGCTAATAGTGCAATTACTCATTCTTGGAGGGGGGGTGAACCACCTAACCTGGGGCAAATACCCCCTTCATCCTCCCCCTCTAAATCCAACAAACTGGGTACTTCCCTTCATTACCTTAGCGGTTAGCTATAAAAAGTAATAAAGCTACTTTCATCCAGGGGGTCTCAGGAGCTGAACAACATTAATTTCATGTCTGGCGACCCCCTGCTTCCTGAGTTACAGGCCATGGTATGGGGTGGCTGTAACTCCTGCAAGTTTAAATGTCCCAGTCACATGAACATTAAACTTTCTGGAGATTCTCACACCCCATCTCAGGGCCTGTAACTATGGTAGCAGGGGTCCTCTGACCTGTAATCAATGTGGTTCAGTTCCAGTGACCCCTTTCTTCGATAGTATGTAATTAAAATTAAATTAAACAACGTGATCGCCAGCTAGAGCTGTGCAGGGAGGGGAACCGATTCCTTCTGCTTTCAATGCGCAACTCTTTCAGACTGTGGCGATCCAGTTGGATTAACACAGCGGGAGTCCTATTCAGAATCAGGGACTCCCACTGTGTTAATCCTTAAAACAGTGGGAGCCAATTAGTGTGGCTGTGGAGAAGCCACAATCTGGCCGCGGTCAGTCTGCATTTCACTTGCAATTTTCTTGAGGAAAATGGCTAAATAAAACTGACTGCATCAGTAGCATTCGTAATGTGATTGGCCAGCATGTAGTATCTGTGCTCTGATTGGTTGGCACCCGATTTTCCATGCTTTTAGATGAGACCGGGAATCTATGTAAACTACTGCCGATCACAGTTTAGATCCAGACTCACAGACTGCTGTGTTATTCTGAGGTTTTTGCCGGAGACACAGAGATCCAGAATGAGGCTCGGTTGCATAGATGAGCTGGACATTTAAACTTGCTAGGATGCAACTAGCATCCATACGTAACTTGGTACCTAGAGACTCTCGACATGTGGAAGACATTCTGGTTAAGCTTATTGAAGTGGCGTCCAGCACGTGGTCATTTTTCCCTGTCAAACTATGACCATGGGCAACATCATGTCATGAGAGGAACAGGCAGCACTCACATGGACATTGTAAATAATTTCATTAGTGAATACACTAATAAAAACACTTAAAATGCCCATGTGACTGCTGCCCAGTCCTCTCAACATCTGATTTGACCTGACATTTTTCAGTGGCATTTTCATCTGTGACAAATTTATATAAAAAAAACTATGTGCTTCCCTTTTCTTCATATAATGTATGCAACATGGGTAAATTAAGACAACTGTATATTGAGAGTGTAGCAGAGGCACATAAATATGAAGGCACAAGTGTTCCCACATTATTGTGGCTTACGTTGTGTAATTTAAGCATTTTACATATCAATAGCGTAATGTAATTTGGACACAAAGCCATGTCAGAAATGTTTTTCACATAATTATGCATTATGCAATCCTCTTACAGTAGTATTTTTGTCACTATGTTTACCATGACACATATACCATAAACATTCATCTGTAAGAGACTGAAAGGTATAAAGATATATTTTATTACTATTATGCTGCAGCATGCTCATTTATAAGAATATGGGGAAAATGTCACATCCTATGCACACCCTAAAATGATGCCTTAATATTAGCATAGAAACATTTTAGTAAAGAAAAATTGCAGCTGGAGTCATAAACTGATTCAGGAGCAATGAAAAAGTAATATGTCAGCGTTTAAACTTGTTTAAGTTGTGTAGCCCTGCAGGTGTTTTTTGGTGGCTGTTAATTCCTCAAGGCCATATTATATGCAGTGACAGGCAGGCAAGACAGCTAACAGTAGGAATGTGTGTCAGCAACACTAAGGAAACAGATAGTTTAGACAAACAAAGACCCCATCCTTAGACTCACTACAGAATCTTTTACTGTGGATTCAAGCTGTTCAGCATGATCTGTTCTCTCCGTTTCTTTCTTCTTTTTTCTTAACTCTCTTTACCTTTCTATGTATTTCTATACAAAGTATTATCTTTGGGATACATGCTTTATTACACAAAAAATATATTTATATTGGCATTTTTTTTAATCATTTATCAACATACTGTACTTCCTGTACTCTAGAAATAGGTTATAAATAAACTATATATACATACAGTGCATATAGCCCCATCATAGTTCTCTGTCAGTCTCCAGATGATCTCTGCCTGTGACCATGACTATGTTATTCCTCAATCAGGACTCTGTCATTAAGCTTTGATCAAGTTAACCCAAGTGATTTAGAAGACGCTAAGACACAGTATAGAGAATACAGGCAATAATATGTAAGGTGTTCAAAAAAATTCTCAACCTTCACAGGGAAATTTGTACGAATTCCCTCATATGCAGTAGTAGATATCCAAATTGTGAAGGGAGCGATATTCAGGAACACTCCAAAACAGAAACACAATAATAGTGTAATAAAATCACACAATGATGACTTATTAAAATCTTGGCTCGTATGAATCTTCTACTTACAAGAAGTAAGTGAAGAGTCAGCGTTTAGCAGGATAATGGAGAATCAGCATTGATCAGGAAAGCAGGACTGGTTATATTCTTGGTCAGAGTGGTGGTCATGTAAAAAAATATCAAGGGAAGACCATAGTGTGGACCAAATGGCACAGGTTTATAAGATAAAAAACATAAGAAATGTACTCACAATATGTACATCAAGTGTAGGCACATAAAGGTATCTTTTGCGGCGGGGTGAGAGTCTGGTCTTTCAATGTGAAACCTCCTCGATCTGTCCGTGGTAACCGGCGTCTGACGTCACATCCTTCTAAGACGGACTGCTTCCGGTACAGCGGAGGACAGGAGCGGATGGTAAGCGGATGGTAAGGCGGCACGAAAAGACTCTTCACCACGATCTTGGAACAGGAACGGTCGCATGCGGTGTACAGGCTTAGCTCTACGCGTTTCGCTGATCTCACAGTCAGCTTCCTCAGGAGCAATATGGCATCCCCTATGGGTCTATAGCTTATATAGTATGTGAAATTAGCAATTAATTGGCAAATTAATCACAGGTTCTCTCTTAAAGGAGTACATAACCATGTGGTTCAAAATCAGACAGACATTTAAAAGTTTTATTAATAATTCAAAAAATATATCTAAAAATATTAGTAAAAACAGAAAAGAGAATGGTGTAAAACAGCGCTAGTATATAAATTAAAACACTTATATGTTAAAAAACTGGCAGCCAGGTAAACACTGACAGTACAGTCAGTCAAAGCACAATTAGAAAAAAAGAAGAACCGGCGCCACAGTGAATAATGAAAACCAAACCAATAGAATGTAATGTCCAAATGGAGTCCTATTAAAGTTGGTAATCAAGGATGCTCACGTCAACGATGTGATATGAAAAAAAGAAGAAAAACAAATTATGGTGCAGTAACTCAAATTAGGAGGTGAAAAGGTGGGCTAAACACACAAGACAAACAGGACATACAAACCAAGACAAACACACATGAAACGTGACACTAGCACAGGCCTATTAATAAAGAAATGCTGATTTAATAAGGTGGAGGGTGAATGAGACACGCATCCGGAGGGGCAAAATTACAACCCTACTCACAAGATGCCAGATAAAACAAGCAGCGAACTGGGGACATGCAGTTGGGCTTCCAAGATGGCGACCGGGATCCTCTCACTGGCGTCCTCACGTGACAGGGATGAAAGGCTGAATCCCTCAGGTGATACAACTTCCGGACGGATGTGACGTCACGTCCGCTGGAGATCCACACCGGACGTTCTTAGAGCACTAGTCCTCCACTGGTGAGCCGCAATGTCCTCAAAAGTCAACCGCTTGACTTGACTAAAAATCGCCAGATACACACTTCTCCAAACCTGGAACAGCACTAAAAACACTGGAAACTTCCCGACGCGTTTCGTACGCATGCGCGTACTTCTTCAAGCATCCCTTGAAGAAGTACGCGCATGCGTACGAAACGCGTCGGGAAGTTTCCAGTGTTTTTAGTGCTGTTCCAGGTTTGGAGAAGTGTGTATCTGGCGATTTTTAGTCAAGTCAAGCGGTTGACTTTTGAGGACATTGCGGCTCACCAGTGGAGGACTAGTGCTCTAAGAACGTCCGGTGTGGATCTCCAGCGGACGTGACGTCACATCCATCCGGAAGTTGTATCACCTGAGGGATTCAGCCTTTCATCCCTGTCACGTGAGGACGCCAGTGAGAGGATCCCGGTCGCCATCTTGGAAGCCCAGCTGCATGTCCCCAGTTCGCTGCTTGTTTTATCTGGCATCTTGTGAGTAGGGTTGTAATTTTGCCCCTCCGGATGCGTGTCTCATTCACCCTCCACCTTATTAAATCAGCATTTCTTTATTAATAGGCCTGTGCTAGTGTCACGTTTCATGTGTGTTTGTCTTGGTTTGAATGTCCTGTTTGTCTTGTGTGTTTAGCCCACCTTTTCACCTCCTAATTTGAGTTACTGCACCATAATTTGTTTTTCTTCTTTTTTTCATATCACATCGTTGACGTGAGCATCCTTGATTACCAACTTTAATAGGACTCCATTTGGACATTACATTCTATTGGTTTGGTTTTCATTATTCACTGTGGCGCCGGTTCTTCTTTTTTTCTAAAAATATTAGTAAGTAATCTATAATATAATATAATATAATAATAAAAATAATAAAAAAAACTTTATGTTAAAAAACATATTACTAAAAGGCTTAAAAAAGATAAGCAGATACTCGTAATGTGGTTCACATAAGAGATGGGAGAGAGGAGACAAAAAGGAGGCATTAATATCTATTCATGAAATCATGTAAGGCATAAATGCTATTATGAGTAATATAGAGATAGAAGAAAGTGCAATTAAACTAGGGGTAATAAACGGAAAGGCTGATCAAAAGAAAGGTGTGATTTCAAAGTCTGCATTGAGTCCATTAGGTGTTAAAGTATTTAATCTGTGGATCCAATACATCTCACGTTTACTTAAATCACTATCTCGGCTACGACCTCTCCAATGTTGGATTACATTTTCAATGGGGGTGAAAATTAGACCTTTGGGGTTTGAATTATGACAGAGAGCAAAATGCTTTGAAACGCTGTGCGTCATTATGTCCCGTCTAATGTTGCTGAGATGCTCAATAATTCGTTTTTTTATAGCTCTCTTTGTTTTCCCCACATATTGGAGCCCGCATGGGCATTCTAATAAGTAGATTACGTACTCCGTGTGACAATTCATATATTCTTTGATCTTAAAAATTTCATTTTTATTATTTGATCTGAAATTTTTCTTATCAGTTTGCTTGTGCTCACAGGCTTTGCAGGTTGAGCATCCATAAAAGCCCTCTAGTTTTTTAAACCACCCCTGACGCTGACTCTTCACTTACTTCTTGTAAGTAGAAGATTCATACGAGCCAAGATTTTAATAAGTCATCATTGTGTGATTTTATTACACTATTATTGTGTTTCTTTTTTGGGGTGTTCCTGAATATCGCTCCCTTCACAATTTGGATATCTATTAAGCTTTGATCAGCCAGTCTCTATTCTACCTCAGCCCCGTGGGTTCAGGTCCTCTCTTGAGAAGAGCATGTCAATATTGCCCCCCTGGAGATCCACTTTCCAGAATGTAATCCTACTCCTACTGTCTCTGTACGTTCTTCCTTCCTACCAATTATATTGTAAGCTCTTCGGAGCAGGGACTCCTCTTCCTAAATGTTACATTTATGTCTGAAGCACTTATTCCCATGATCTGTTATTTGTATTATTTTTTATTTATATGATTGTCACGTGTATTTTTACTATGAAGCGCTATGTACATTAATGTGCGCCAACCTACGCAAATATCTACTTAGGTTGGTGGGAAAAAGTACATGTGTTTAGTGCAGAAATGACCCTCCACACCCAGCACATTGAATTATGGTCACGCTACAGTATATCGATGATGTGCTGGTGTTGTGGAAGGGAACAGAATCACAGTTTTATACTTTTGTGAAAACCCTGAATAACAATAACTTTAATCTGAAGTTGACTAGTGAAATTGATACCAGAAAGATTGTTTTTCTAGACTTAGAAATCAAGAAGGATAGAGATGGCTTATTACAAACATCAGTACATACCAAAAAAACAGCCACAAACAATTTGTTACTGGCAAGTAGCCACCATCCTAAACCCCTGATAAGGTGTATACCAACAGGGCAATTTCTAAGGGCTAGACGTAATAGCTCTAGTTTGGAAAACTATGAGGAACAATCAGCTATTATGCGTCGGAGATTCATGGATAGGGGGTACACCAGAAAGTGCGTGAATGAAGCCTATAACAGAGCCAAACGTACAGAACGTACAACCCTACTGTATGGAGTAACAAAAAAACAGATAATGGCCCGATCAGAATATTCGGAACATACAACAGACAATGGGGTGAGATCAAAAAGCTCTGATGTCACACTGGAACATCCTATTAGAGGATGCTGACCTACAAAAAGTCTTACAGACCACGCCATCTATCACCTATAGATGCCCTCAGAATCTAGCCGACATGTTGGTACACAGTCACTTCCAGGGTCCACAGAAAGAAACGTGGTTACAGACAAAAACAGTTGGAACTTTTTGGTGTGGAACTTGCAAGGCTTGCACTTATAGTAACCCCTCTAAAGATTATACAAACTTGATTGGTTCAAAATCATACCAAATTAAGAAATGTACTAACTGTAAATCAATGGGGATAATATATTTGGCAACATGTCGGTGCGGTGTCAAATATGTCAGAAAAACCTCCAGACAATTCAGGAGGTGAATTCTTGAACACATGAGCACTATCAGAAATAAACATGGCACCCCGATTGCAAGACACATAAACAGCATACATGGTGGCAATACGTCATTCCTTTCCTTCCAAGGAATAAATCAAATCTCCTTGGGAATTAGGAAAGGAGACATTGATAAAGCACTTTTAAAGAGAGGTGAAGTGGATTTATCTGTTGGAACACTTACACCTCAAGGGTTAAATGAAGGTTTTGCTTATACAGCATTCCTATAGCTGTATGATCCTGCAGATATCCTTCTCTACCATGACTTTTGTTGTTATATGTGTAGCCCCCTGTAAATAGCACAGGCTATACCTATCTCCCTTCTACTGTGGTAAGTCCTGTTAAGATCAGGCACCAGTAATCATCATGGATTTTCCCCCTTCATAGCCCTGCCCTGAGTGGTAGAGGCAGGCCTGGACTCTGCTGCAGGCGTGAGCAAGAGGGGAGGTTCTGCTGACATCACAAGAGGTGGGGCTAGCTCTATATTTAGCTGCCAACTCCTGTAAGTGGCGTGTCTGTCTGCCGTGGGACTGTCTGAGAGTGAGTCCTGCGGATCGGTCCAAGGAGTTGGAAGAGACCGCGGTCTCACCTGCGCAGCCGTGCAGGAGCAGAGAGAGGAGTGGAGAAAACACAGCCACTTTGAGTAGAGCTGATAGCCTTATAGACCTGGTGGACCAATGCCCCTCACCCCCCTGCCTGGGGTGATGGGGAGAATCCAAGCCCAACCGCGAGGATAACCTCGGAGTTGGGCCGCGGGGTATTGAAGCCCCAGCCCAGACCATCCTGTCGGAGGAGAGACTTGGAGGGAAGGAGAAGAGGAGATATTTGTGTGGGAGGAGAGCGGAGTAATTAGCAAGGCTTTGCTGTTGTGTTGCTGCTGCTGGACGCCCCTACATTTGGGAGTTGCTGATCTGCCAATAAAGAGACTATCCTTTGTACCAAAGACTGTGTGTGAGTTGGAAGCTATTACCCTGGGACCGAAGGGGTTCTTCTATACAGGTCCTGTCTCATATTCCTGGGAGTATAGAAGATGGAGGCACTGCACAACTAAGAGATCATGGAGGCTACCACCCCAGAAGCCCGGTCCTGGCTCCCCAATAACATCGCGGGAAGCTCAGGCCCTCCTGTTCCTCACAGGTATGCACCACCACACCGCATGTAATCTTCCCTCATGCACCCTAGCCACCACCGTAGAGTCTGGCGGTGGGGGGGAAGCAGGGTTACATATGAATTACTCATCCTGTTGTTAATAGCCTCTTGATAAGGTTTCATAAGACAGAGAAACAAATGTACAACAGTTATGTTACAAGTATGAGTATGAAAATAGTACACTATCACTACCACTTGCCTGATGAGTATACCAGCTATACAAAACGCGTCGCGAAGTGTGTAACTATCTTATATCTTATATCAGCCTATCTATCATGTGGTGGCTGGCATACACTCAAGTGTATTTGTTCCGGTCGTGACTCCAGAATCTAGCCGGCATCTGTGAACGGGAACAGGGGGCCTTTTTCCACGCATGCACACACGCACCATGCTTACATCCGCATACACACGGAGGGGATCTCACAGTGAGTGCCACGAAATCAGCCCCAGCATGCGGGACTGCTGCATAGGAAACTACACCTTACCCCCTTGCCTGATCCATTGCAAAACCGATGCGATGAGGAAATCATCTGACCTGTATATGAACTAACTTTTACTTACATGTAAGTTACTACATTGTCATTGTTTTTATCTAAATATACCTTATCCTTACCTTGGTGCGCTCCTGTGCTTTCTTTCTTGGTTGTCTGGTTCTCCGACGGAGTTCTCCAACGGTGTCCATCTTTGAAGTGGGGGGAAGCACTTCATGTCACAGGAGCTTCAAGAGGAAGGAAAGAAATCATCTACTTTCTGCCATCTTATGAAGCAAGAGTGCGGACTGAACTCTCTTTGGGTGAGTATGAAAATAATACACTACCACTTAGATTTTTAAGACATTAACTCACGATCGCCCGACTTGAGTTTCTCAACGATATTGCAGACAACGCTAAAATTCAATTTTCTGCAATAGATAGTAAACTTGCGTCTTAACGCATACAAATTTCAAGAAATCGTGCACCAAGACCGGGTGTGCACGGAATTAAACCCAAAAAATGGTCGGATAACAGCTGCTGCATCTGTATAGCTACTTAGAGGTACAATTTTTTAGTAAAAAAGACAAATTAAAAAAACAATCACTCAGATTCAACCCCTGTCACTGACATTAATACCCTTTGGTCTTAGAAGGGAGTTTACCTCTTAAGGAGCAGGCCCTTTTCTTTGTTTAGATGTTGAATTCATAGTTTGCATTGTATTTGAGGCTTTTAAATAAACTGCTTATACCTTCCAAAAAATATTGGGTGCAGCAGCAGTGTTTCTGAAATTGCTATGACCAGAGTTGATTACACAACAGTTCACAGACAATTGATAATGATGGCCATTTTTATTTTTAGTGTACGCGCACATGTTATATTCATATCTCTCAATATCAGAAAGCTACTGGATAATTTTACAATGAAATAAAGGTAAAGACATTCAAACCTCTTTATACTTTTGAATCATGTAAGTGAAATTAGGGTTTTAAATATTAATACAAAAATGCAATTCTAAAAATATCTCACAAGAGCAAATGTCACTAATACCTGTACACAATTTTGAGATAAGTTTACGTTAACTGGAGAGTATTAATGGTATTGCTATTGAGTTCCATTTTGAATAGGTTAATATTTTAATACTTTATTTTTGATTATGACTTTTCAATCAGAGGTCATCATGTTATTAAAGTCATTTATTAAAATGATTAAATATCAATATTATCAGGTTTGCTTTTAAAACAGCATTTTTTAAATCATTGCCCATACTTTATTTCTCAACAGCACATTTTTCAGATATTAAAAAAACGTGTACTGTAGTTGCATATTTTTTAATTTCCCTGAATATCATTAATTTCTTCCTTACTTTATCTTCATCACTTTAGTAGCTTACACTTCCTGAGATAATTGCAATATACCGGATTTAAAACCTTCAATGGTCTATCTCCTACTGAGTATCTAAACAATGTAGTAAATCTGTCTGCTCTATATCATTAATTACACTCCAGAATTCACTATATTCTACTAATATCCAATTCTAGGAACACTTTCTCCTTTTCATACTGTACCTATCTCATAAATTTGACATCCATTCTTTTTTGTGAATTTTCTAAAACATTTTTTTTACTGTGCAGAGTCAGTTTATCCATTTACTCTTAAGCTTTGTAACAGACGTGTGTCATAAGAATTTTAGTAATATACTGTATGTAGTCTTTTTTTCTGGTCTGGTACTAATAGTAAGATGAAATAGGGTTACTGTATAAGCAAAGTCTCACAAGTTTGCAGAGGTTGTTCTATATAAGAGCAAGGAAAGAGTTGAGCAGGATGGACTGTTTGTGGCAAGCAGTGAATGAATTATGAGAGTACTGAGACATATGGAATACTGGCATTTTTATATGTCAGATCTCCCTGTTGTAGAATGAAATCACTTTCGAAATGATCTCTAACTTTCTTTTTAATAATACTGTATTAACCTTTTAAAAATGTCTTACAAAGTTTAGCTGTAGCAAGACTTACTGTTCCCGGTACCCGCGGGTAAGTTTTTTTTTAATCTCACCAACAGATGGCACTTTGAATATATTTTTCAATTGCTGGGGTGGGGCTATTGAATGGCACTAGTTCCTAATAGTACGAGTAATGATGTTTTAATATTACGGTTTTACACACAAATATTTGTAATTTTTGTAGCCATTATAGGTTTAATTCTGAGGTAGCCAGGCCCCCCTATAACCTCCAGACTGCGTGAGGGGGACGGCTGTGTGGTTGCTGCAGGGAGATGGTGAGCCAGTGCCAGCCATTACACCCATAGATTAGCTGGGAACTAGAAGTCCCAGCAGCCAAAAGGCTGCAGACCATATGTTGCCAGACAGCCAATGGGGCTGCTGCATTTATAACAGTTATAACAGTGATAACATTTAGGACAGTTAGGGCATTTGGTACAGGGTACAGAAGAGGGAAGTAGGGTCCCAGGTTCCAGTAGCCCTAGGACTATGCCAGCTTTCCCCTGCAGGTCCCAGTTAGTCCCCGACTCACAGTAGGCACCTGCAACTGTATAGGGAAGCCCATAGTTAGGGACCCTTTATCCTGTTTTGTACAGTATCAGGGACAAAGTGTCTACACCACGCGGTGACGCATAACTTGTGGTCTGGGATCAGACCACCTACATTCAGAGACTGTCTATGGTGGGACGCTCCTGCTGGAGACCACACCACATTGAGGCGGAAGGCATAATTGGAGCAAACTGCCAGTTGACTGTGTTTCAGCTACACCCAGGGGCGGGAGCGCCCGGGAAAGTATCCGCATAAATGCACCAACATTCACGTGGGCAGCACTGTCTCACACTTGGTGTTGGGAAAGGCCATTGGGGTTTGGACACTGGGACACTGGTGCCCCTGCACTCAAGTACTGTGGGGATATTACACAGGTTGGTATACATATGTCTATTGCTGTTCCTATTGATGTAATTGTTTATTACCTCCCAGTAAATACTGTTTCCCATACCCTGTGTGTGTATTACTGGGCATATTGTCCTGGGAGGGGTTATCCTACCATGTGAGGATCCTTCTCAGGTGGAGGCATTGTTTAGTAGATATACATACACCCCAGGGTCCCCAGGGTTGGAGGCATTAGCATTATTATCAAAATCCGTAGAGTGTTGAATCCCTTTTTCCTGAGTATTGCCTTGGAATAACTCTGACAGGTACTCCTTGAACCAGCAGCACCGGAAGACTGTATGTATTGATTTTTTCATTGTGGTGTGCAGCATACTCTATTACTTGCCACACAGGTATAGCAGCACACATATTGGCTCTGACACAGGGGGAAAGGGGGCTACATTTGGAGGCGCTGCTGAGATCCAGACCTGGGGTGCCTTATTTACTGTAAATGTAAGATATTCTCATCCAAAGGGAAAATGTCCTTACTCTGAAGCCACAGTGTTCACAAGTGGGCACTAAGATGCCAAGTGCCGCCCAGCCATGTGGTGGCCATCACCCAGGTTCCGGCATCCCTACCTTTGCCTGACCTGCGCACCTCCCTAAGACAGAAACCGGGGTTTGATAAAGCCAATATCATAGACATCAAATGGGATGCATCCAATCAGTGTAGTACATTGTTAATTGACTGTTAAAAGTATGTCCCAACGGACACTGCGGCCCAATTTCTGCCGCCCCCCACAGCTCTACCAGGGGGAAGGCCACTCATATACCCCAAACGCAGCGCGCGAACTGAAACGCTTAGAGTCTTTCCCAGCATGGCCGAATGTCGGTTGTCTACACCTGCTTCCTCCTCAGAGAACTCTAGCCAGAGCCAGGTTAGCAGTTCGAGGTCCGAAGCAAGTCACCCCAGTGCCCACAATACAGATGGCCCTCGGTTACTCATTGGACCCCTGCAGCAACTGACTGACAAGATAGAAAAGCTGGCCCCAGTGCAACCCTACCACAAGTTGAAGGCCTTCTCAGGCCACTGAGGGGAAGAAGCTTTTGAAGAATGGCACGGTCATGCAGTTCAAGTTCTGCCCAAATGGATGTGCACGGACGTGTCAAGAGGCAAAGAATTGTGGAGTGTCTACGGCCACCAGCCTCTAACCTTTTACGATTGTATAGTGAGACTCATGAAGAAGCTGTGGGTAAAGACTTGATACATTCCCTAATCAAGGCCTATGGGCTGAAGGTCGATCCAAGTACGTTGTTATTACAGTTCTATGCCCTCAAGCAGACGGGGGTTTAGAATTATTCGACTTCCTGCGTCGACTACAGATGATGTTATGGACACTGGTCAACAAAAAAGGTCATTCGGAAGACCGACCTAGATGACTGTATAACCCGGCAATTCTTGCGACGAGCGTCACTCACCCCCCCCTGGTGGCCAGGATTTGCTGTGCAATTATACCACAAATCCTCCCAACTTTGAGGACCTAATGGACCAAATCCAGGACCAAGAGGCCATCCTGAGGTTCCAGGCCCCCAAGCCATCCTGTGACCCCTCAAAAGGGGAGAGCGATGCAACTCCAGGGAAGCAACCAAGTACCAAGGAAAAGTCTGATGTGGCTAACCGCCAAAAGCCATACCGACAGACCTTCCCTTCCCCCAGGAGAGTAGCTCTCATCTCCAGTGCCGAAGAAGATCACACTGACGCCTGCTTCAATTGTCACCAACGCAGGCACTTTGCCAAGGAATGTTCGAACACCAAGGTCTCCAATCCTAGGGCCATGACCCTCACACTACCACAGACTGACATTCCACCTATGTCACTGGTGGAAACCGCCCCTGCGGATAACTCAGAGGAAGCACCCCAACCGGATGCCCAAAACCGGGGCCATCGCAAGAGTTATCGTGGAAGGCATATACTCATCAGCCTTGCTGGACACTGGGTCTCAGGTGACTATCATCTACCGGAAGTTCTATGACTCACCTGCCTATGCGATTGGGCAAGAGGATGAAGCTTTGGGGACTGAGTAATGAGATTTATCCTGTCAATGGTTTGGTGTCCGTACAGCTGGCCATATCGCAGCTGAACACTTGAAAGATCCACACTATGGAAGTGGAGGCTCTGATATGTCCGAAGCCCCGGGAAACTCCTGGATACCAAATCATCTCGGGGACCAACACTGATGTGGTGTGGGGAGGGATTTGGAATTATTTGAGGGAGACTGGCGAAACACCCCTAGTCTTGCTACAGATACATCCGGCCCACCAGAAAGAGTGCTGTAAGATTGCTGCACAAGAAGACCCCCATATAGGGTATAAGATAGTACCCGAGTTAAAAGCATGGACCTCTTCAATCCCGAATAGGATTAAAGTGCTTATCCGGAACCCCTCACCACGTATCATGCCGATTGACTACGGTCAAATACTGGGTCAAATATATCCAGTCAAGCCCGTCGAGAAGCTAGCTCGGGTGAATATCTCGATAGCAAGAGGGTAGTTGGCCAGGTTACTGTTTGACTTCGGGGACTCTCCCCTGTCAGAAGCATGGAGGAACCGACTACAAGCCAAGCTGGAGGAACGCTGGTGTAAGGAATCGGGGAGCATGTCCCCCAAAGCGTGCTCCCTCCTTACCTGCCAATCCGCGCACTCCCGTACAGCTTACAGCGCGCACGCACCCACGGAGGGATTTCAACTACTCCATGGTGTCACGGTAGAACAGGTCTTACCAGGTCTTACCAACACATTAATACCAGGATTCTGGACTGAGCACAGAAGATGGGAAAAATAAATTGTAATTTATTTCCTTTTAAGTCAAACACACATTACTCACAATTACACTGGATAAAACACTTACTGGGATGGGGAAATGAAATCAAATGTCCACAGAACGAAATCAAGTCTCTCGGCACCCTTGCACGCATGCAAGTGGGGGTGCAATTTGAGTCGTGCGACAGTCCTTTGCTAGGGTCGCAACTTGCCACCCCTAAATCTTCGCCAAAGGGAATGATTTCATAATGTCTTCACAGGATTTGTTCGGTAATCCTCAGCTTAAATGAATTCTGTAAGAATGGTGCAATCTTCGTTACGATGTAGGTTAACCGCTCACACTCTGGAACCACTGATGCTAAACCTTGGACGTTTCTTTTTTGATCTTAGGGGATCTTAGGGGCTGCAGGCATTTTTATAAGGTTAAGGGTCCTATACCTAACATATACACCCAATCCTCTCGTGGGAATTTTCCCCACCTATCCAAGACTTGCCAGTACCTTACAAAGAGGACAGAAGTTGCTTCCCGGTTTGCACAGAGCATGTGCTAACCTCACACCTGAGCTGCTTAGCATACCGGGCCCAACCTCTTACCTGGCAATAGTAAGTCTGGGGTTTGGCTACCAAGTGTGAAGCGCCCATACTTCACACCGGTATCTGATACTTACAAATATCCCGGCTACCCTAACATCTAGGGCCTCATTCAGAGAGGGTTGATAAAAAATTTCGCCAGGTCTTTTAAAATTATGCTTTTTTTGCCATTCCTATCACGGTATTCAGAAAGCCTCGATGAACAATCATCTTACATTTTTGAAGCTCGGCGATAATGTTGATGCGATGCGATCGCCTCTGTCATTTGTGGCAAATGGATCATAAGTGTCAATGTTTTTATCATGTGGATTTTAACTTTGTTTTCCTATCGGCGATATTCTCGCTAGACATTCAAACTCCCATATGCCTATTTAAATGGTGTCTTTCTTTTAATCAGTGTCTGTGCTGTTGGGCGGAAGTGAGAGACACGCAGGCTATTTGAATTGAGAGAGCTAGAGTTGTTGTGAAGTTGGAAAGGATTGTCTTTTGTTCTTTAATTTGCTGTACTATTGTGTGTTATTGTGAGTGTGAAAGTGTTTGTTTGTTGCGTAATTTATTTGATGTATCTGTTATTTGTGAGTGATTGTTGAACGGGTTGGTATGGACGACAGTAGTGGAAGTGACGATGTGACTGAGCGTAGGAGTGAGCATGTGAATGCCCGTGAGCATGGTCGTAAGGGTGGTCGTGAGCGTGAGGGTGGTCGTGAGGGTGGTCGTGAGTGGTCATGAGCGTGAGGGTGGTCGTGAGCGTGAGTGTGGTCGTGAGTGTCAGGGTGGTTGTGAGGGTGGTCGTGAGTGTGGTCGTGAGGGTGGTTGTGATTGTGAGGGTGGTCGTGAGGGTGACTGTGGGTGTGGTCGTGAGGGTAGTCGTGAGGGTGACCATGAGGGTGACCATGGGCGTGGTCATGAGGGTGGTCATGAGGGTGACCGTGGTCATGAGCATGGTCGTGAGCATAGTCGTGAGGGTGGTCGTGACCGTGAGGGTGGTCGTGATCGTGAGGGTGGTCGTGAGGGTGGTCATGAGCGTGTGAGTGGCCTTATGAGTGGCGTGATATCTGGAGGTGGTGGTATGTCTGTGCGTGTTGGGGGGAGTGCTAGTGTCCTGCAGTCTGTTCCATTAGAAACAGGTGAGGGCAGTCATCAGCAGAGCAGCTCAGTAGTTAAAGATAAGTGTATACGCAAGAAGCGGTTCGAAAATAAACGCAATATGAAATTTAATGATGAAGAAAATAAGATCCTCGTGACTGAGATTATGCAGCGGTATGATCGTCTGTTTGGAAAATTAGTCGGTAAAATCCTTATGCCAATTTTTTTTACAAATTATGTTTAACATGTATTCATTAACATTTGTGCTTAGATATTGATATGACATAAGGATATACATGTGATTGTTTATGTATATACATGCAATTATTTAGCGTCGTGGTGTCGCCCCTCATCATGTTTGCGCCCACACTTATTTAGGCCTCGTTCAGGATGCCACAGGCAGTGGTTTGAGGGCATGCGCTGAGAGGCACAGACCGCTATCTGTGGTCTGTAGGGAGCGGGAGCTAGAGCGGGGGGGGGCAGGCTTTGAGCGGGGGGGCCAGGTTGGGATGGAGGGTCCGTCCATTCGTACCCCCCTCCCCTCCTCCGGTATGCAGGAGTCTGGTATGCAGGAGGCCAGGCTCCCTCCTCCTGAATGAAACTGAGCCGCCAAAAAATATATATATATATTTTTTTTTTAAAAATAAAAAACCTCCCTACGAGCATCTTCCCTGCTCCCCTGCTTGCCTCCTCATTGGCTCACACGCGCACCACATGACGTGTCAATGCTCCAGAACACCATCTTCTGGTAGCGCTGTCCGGCTGCCGCGTCACAGCACGTAGTGAGCCACGGATGGAGGACGCAGCGGGGACCAACAGAGTGTAGGTAAGGGGCTGGTGATGCGCACGCGGCCGCACGCGGCACCGGACACAGCGGGACCAAGTCCAGCAGACATTTTCAAGACTTGATGAGGCGGGGAGGAGGCGGGGCTACAGACAGCAGTTTAAGGATCGGTGTTGCTGTCTTGAAATCCTTCACAAGAATATTTCATTTGCTGCCAAAGTACCAGTGACGCTGATGCAGCTTGAATAAAAAACTTTGGTTGTTTATTCAACCTGTAGCCAGCGTCAACTCCGTACTTCTGAGACAGGGCATCTGCTACTCCAGGCCTGCACAACTCCAGTCCTCGAGGGCCGCAAACAGGCCAGGTTTTCAGGGTATCCCTACTTTAGCACAGCTGGCTCAATTAGTGGGTCAGTATGACTGAGCCAGTAATTGAGCCAGCTGTGCTGATTTAGGGATATCCTGAAAACCTGGCCTGTTTGCGGCCCTCGAGAACTGGAGTTGTGAAGGCCTGTGCTACTCTGACAACTGCAATTCACTTTACATACATTATTTCTTAGTGCCGTCCTCACGTAAGCACGTCCTCCCTCCGAAGCCTGCACCCTGAACGAGATGGTTTATGACACGTCTTTATGCGCATCAAAACCACACTTGCAGACTGCAGCTTCCGGTATAGGGCTTTGCACGTGGCACCTGCCTCACAGGCGGACGTGCAGGCGCTTGCAGTGTGGCCTCAGCAACCATGTTCACACATGTAATCATTTATCATACAGATATAGCTACGTATATCTAAATTAACCTTCTCTTGATGTTATTAATATATCTCTTTTACCACTTTTATGTTTGCTTGTCAAGGCAAGCCATCCGGCAGGCTCGAAAAGGAATTGTGGAAAGAGGTGGAAATATCTGTTTCGGCGTGTGGCAATCAACTGCAAACCTATATGAATTGTCGTAAACGTTTCGCAGATATCAAACGTAATGTTAAAAAAAAATTACATGCGATACATTTAAGTGCAACTACTACTGGAGGAGGACCTCCTGGGCCATATTTAACATTGACGGAGATGGAGGAGCAGGTTGCTCACATCCTGAACCCATTATTGGTTGAGGGGTTTGCCTGGGGATCGTGATATTGGTGTCTACGACTTTACATTTCCCCCAGGTCAGTAAATGTACCTGACTAATATTTAACATGTACCCAACTATTCCACAATGACTCATTTACCTTTCGACCAGGTAAATAAATGCAGATTAATAATAGCTGACATGTAGCCCTCAATTGCCCAATTACACTCATTGTCGTCACATTGTTTGTGTACAATTTTGTTAAAATTAATGAAATTTTCACATGTTCTGCCAATTTTTAGGAAGTTAATACAGTACATAAACTTCATGTGAATCGCAAAACAAATACACACACCTTCATAAGTGCCGCGTGGGCACACACTGCACACACTCTCACTGCACACACTCTCACTGCACACACTCTCACTGCACACTGCACACTGCACACTGCCCACACTCCCAGCACACACTCTCACTGCACACTGTACACTGCACACACTCTACACTGCACACACTGCACACACTCTCACTGCACACTGCTCAAAGCACACTGCACACACTCCCAGCACTCACTGCATACACTCTCACTGCACACACTCTCACTGCACACTGCACACACTCTAACTGCACACTGCACACACTCTCACTGCACACACTCTCACTGCACACACACGCACTGCACACACACTCACTGCACACACGCACACTGCACACACTCCCAGCACACTGCTCCCAGCACACACTCTCACTGCACACTCTCACAGCACACTCTCACAGCACTCACAGCACACTCTCACAGCACTCAGCTCTCACA
This sequence comes from Ascaphus truei, assembly GCF_040206685.1. Lineage (NCBI taxonomy): Eukaryota > Metazoa > Chordata > Amphibia > Anura > Ascaphidae > Ascaphus > Ascaphus truei. The sequence goes on along the minus strand of NC_134486.1, from coordinate 229,211,725 downwards.
GCACACAGCACTCACAGCACACAGCACTCTCAGCACATTCACAGCACACAGCCCTCACAGCACACTCTCACAGCACACAGCTCTCACAGCACTCACAGCACACTCTCAAAGCACTCACAACACACTATCACAGCACTCACAGTGCACTACACCACACCTCCCACTCCCCCTCCCTACCTTTGGTGTCGGCTTCTGAGATCGGAGCGGAGCTGGCATCAGGAGGAGGGGGGTGTCGGGAGGATGGGTGGGTGTCGGGAGGAGGGTGGGTTGTCGGGAGGAGGGGGGGGTGAGTGAGGAGCAGGCTGGGATTCATAGGGCCATGTGGGTTATGCCGCGGAGGGCCAGTAGGTGTGGGGGCTGGGGGGGAGGAAATGGATGCCGGTGGTGGGAAGTAAGGAGCAGGTTGTGGCTGGACTTGCCGTTGCTTGGGGATGTGTAGGGCTTCCGGCCACCTCTTCCTTCCTTCCTTCCCTCCTCACTCCCTCCTCCCTCCCAATCAGGCACGCGGCAGCCATTTTTTTTTAAATTAGCGCGACCCCGGTTCTAGCGCGTTCGGATCGGGTGGCCCCCGAGGACCGCGCTATAACCGGGTTTAGCTGTATATATATATATATAATCTGATAATGTTACATACAAACACATTTTTTGAGCAAATTTTTCTTAGACAGACTGTTGTTAGATGCCAATCTAAATCAATGGCAGACTATTTGGACCCTGTGTGTATCACTATGTTGTAGGTTTGGATAATATACATTTATTGAAGGTATTTCTGCACTGTATGCTACGTCAGAATGTTGAAATGCAGGCTTTCACACGTGAATATTTTTATTGACATTATTATACATACAGATATGTACAGTACATGTGTGTGCCTATTTTGGATATGAAGTGATATCCAACTGTAATGATATATTTTCGTATTATACAGTGCCGTTATGTAATTTGAAAATGAAACTCTGTCTTCTCAAATAGTCTGCAGCTGTTTGTGTCCGCAGATTAGAAACACACATGAGGTATTGTGTTTTAACCTTGAAGTATAAAGCAGACATATAAGAAAAGTTACAAAGTTTCTAATGAAACATGCTTTTCGTGAATCATTCTCACAAAATGTCATGTTTGAAAGAGAAATGTCGCTTCAAAAGTCCACTCCAGGACGTCCTGCTGAAACCTATGCTTTCATAATATACAAAGAATTAAAATTTAGCCAGAGGAAAAAGCAACAGTTCATCAAATTTATAAATATATAATAGACAACTACGAATTCTACAGAGAGGCTATTAATCCTAAAAAATGGAAGAATGCTATAAGACATACATTGAGCATGACGAGAAGCTTTATTCGAACTGTATCACGGCATGGACTGAGGATTGCCTTCTGGCAAGTTGACGAATAGTGTAACAGTATGTTCGATCGTAGGCCACATCTATTATTAAGGAGAGAAGACAGGAGTAATATGATTTCACCGACCGTGTTCTCATATGAGCAAAACCAACAGTACCTGGCACAGTATCAGCAACAAGCCCAAGAAGATTACTTTGCTAAAGTTTCACATTGTCATCAACAATACCAGGATGCATGTGAACACACTAGCACACATACCTTCATGGATGATCCACAGTACCTGTCTCCAAACATGGAGTACGCACAAAGCTACGGTTACAACCATATAAATAATCATCAAAATTCAATGCTTGACTATACTATGTACGAACAGGAGATGACATCCATTCACAATGAATTTCAGCAAGGACATGGAGTCATGTAACCCTGGTAAATATAATTTAATAACAATTTATATACATTTGACATTACTTGTACAAATGTTATAGCATCATCTGCATATCATATAGTATGCATTTGTTACAATACTCACACACATGTTTAACAACAACATATAATGAGATTTATAAATTTGGGAATATTTCTATATTCCAAGCAAACATACGTAGTCACAAATATGTTGATTTTAGGTATTGTTTATTCACAAGATTCGCATGTAAACAATCATACGTAGTAAGTAATGTGAGATTATGATCAAAATATTATTAGTAGGTTCGTAAGTTAACAATTATTCCACAAATGATATCGATTTTGTGGCGTCATGTGACGTGTTATGCTGTAATTTTACGGTGCTAAATCTGCACTATGCAAAGATGCATGGATCCGCCCTCTTCACGTCCACGCGCCAATGTTTATTCCGTCTGTATTGGGATATACTGCGTGCGGCCGCGCGTTCCTTGGCGAACGCACGTGCACTTGACGCATGCTTTTCATGTATATAGTGCCGTGAGCTGCAGGTAGTGTGTATGTGTGAGTATATTTTTGCGCCGCTTCCTGCGCTCAAATGTATGTATATGTGTATATATGCATGTATGCATGTATGCATGTATGCGTGGATGTGTGTTTATATGGATGTGTGTGTGTGTGTGTGTGTGTGTGTGTGTGTGTGTGTGTGTGTGTGTGTGTGTGTGTGTGTGTGTGTGTGTGTGTGAATGATTGCAGAAGGTACTAAATTAATTTATTTCGCCAAATATTTAATCTTTTAAAAATCTATGTATGACTTACATTCACTCACACAACCCATGCACACACATATACTCACACATACTCACACATACACATAACCTGCAGCTCACGGCACTATATACAGGATAAGCATGTGGCACGTAAACACGCGTTCGCATAGGAACGCGCTGCCGCATGGCCACATCTTATACTATATTAGTGAAAGCACTGTATGCCTGCCTGCCTGCCTGCCTGGATGTCCGGTGTCCCTAGGGGAAATCTCATTGGTCCCTTGGGCCGCCCGCCCCCGCACACCTCTCATTGGCCTGAGGCGGAGTGACGGGCCACACACACACACACACACACACACACACACACACAAACACACACACACACACACACACACACACACACACACACACACACACACACACACACACACACACACAACACAACACAGCAGCTCTATACACACACACACACAACACAGCAGCTCTATACACACACACACAACACAGCAGCTCTATACACACACACACACACACACAACACAGCAGCTCTATACACACACACACAACACAGCAGCTCTATACACACACACACACACACACACACACACACACACACACACACACAACACAGCAGCTCTATACACACACACACACACACACACACACAACACAGCAGCTCTATACACACACACACACCCCCTCTGTCCGCCCCCCCCCCCATCACGTGCGCCGCCCTGCACTGGCTCCGGACGGGAAGCGCGGCCCTCCTACCCCAGCCGCTCCCTTACCTCACCGGCGCTACCACCCGCTCAGGTAAGTCACTGCGCGTCCCGCCTCAGCCTCACTGCGCGTCCCGCCTCAGCCTCAGGCCCACTGCGCGTCCCGCCTCAGCCTCAGGCCCACTGCGTGTCCCGCCTCAGCCTCAGGCCCACTGCGCGTCCCGCCTCAGCCTCAGGCCCACACAGGGCGCTTCCTACAGCCGCTCAGCCGGACGCCACATCGAGCGGGCGCCGGGGGGGGGAGCGCGAGTCTCAGGCCCACACAGGGCACTTCCTGCCGCCGCCTGCACGCCTCACTCAGCAGGACGGCACATCGGGGGACCAAGCGGGCGCCGGGAGGGGGGGAGCGCGAGTCACGGGGAATGGGGGGGGGGAGTCACGGGGAACGGGGGGGGGGGCCACCAGCCGAACCAGCAGGGGGACGGATGCACGGAGGAGGGGGGGGAAATGCCCATACATAAATTATGACAATATACATATGCCCACTGCTCTCCACCCCCCCCACTCCCCGTCCCCCGCTCCCCTTTCCCCCGTCCCCCGCTCCCCTTTCCCCCGTCCCCCGCTCCCCTTTCTCCCCCCCCCGCTCCCCTTTCTCCCCCCCGCTCCCCTTTCTCCCCCCCACTCCCCTTTCTCCCCCCCTGCTCCCCTTTCTCCCCCCCCGCTCCCCTTTCTCCCCCCCTGCTCCCCTTTCTCCCCCCCCCCGCTCCCCTCTCTCCCCCCCCGCTCCCCTCTCTCCCCCCCGCTCCCCTCTCTCCACTCCCTTTTATCCCCCCCCGCTCCCCTTTCTCCCCCCCGCTCCCCTTTCTCCCCCCCCCCCGCTCCCCTTTCTCTCCCCCCCCGCTCCCCTTTCTCCCCCCCGCTCCCCTTTCTCCCCCCCCCGCTCCCCTTTCTCCCCCCCCGCTCCCCTTTCTCCCCCCCCCCGCTCCCCTTTCTCCCCCCCCCCGCTCCCCTCTCTCCCCCCCCCGCTCCCCTCTCTCCTCCCCGCTCCCCTCTCTCCACTCCCTTTTCTCCCCCCCCACTCCCATTTCTCCCCCCCCGCTCCCCTTTCTCTCCCCCCCCCGCTCCCCTTTCTCTCCCCCCGCTCCCCTTTCTCTCCCCCCCGCTCCCCTTTCTCCCCCCTGCTCCTATTTCTTCCCCCCCCCGCTTCCCCTTTCTCCCCCCCGCTCCCCTTTCTCTCCCCCCCCCCGCTCCCCTTTCTCTCCCCCCCCCCGCTCCCCTTTCTCCCCCCCCGCCCCTTTCTCCCCCCCCCACCCCTTTCTCCCCCCCCCGCTCCCCTTTCTCACCCCCCCGCTCCCCTTTCTCCCCCCCCCAAACCTTTACAACAAATACTCACCTATTGTTCCACGATTTATAAATAATACTACCTATTACGCATTTACATCCCGGGCAACGCCGGGTCTCTCAGCTAGTCCTATATATATGTGTGTGTGCATGGCTTTTGTGAATGAATGTAAGTCCACATATATTAATTATCAAGCCAAAAAGATTTATTATAAAGTTTAAGTTTACTTCTGCAATCAGACACACATACACACACACACACACACACATCCATCCATCCATATAAACACACATCCATGCATACATATATACACATAAATTTGAGCGCAGACAGCGGCGCAAACATATACATTTCTTCATCTTCGCCGCCGTCTGTCGGCTCTCCTCTCCCTGCCGTGCGCGCGCGGGCCTTCTATATAAAGTCTATATAAAGTCTGACTGACATCAGACAACAACAAATCCGTGCACGCGCACGGCACTATATAATATATTAGCGCGGAGTTGTAGCCTGTCGACATGGGGCCGCACAATTTGTGGAGGCGTGCATAGGCAAAGCGTATGTTTTCCCTGTCCCTACCAACCGTGCGGGGCGTTCCTATTGACGCCACGGAGCTAGTTCGCCGTCATTGGACGAAACGTTCACGTGACCTAGTTATTTTCAAATCATCATTTATTTCTGATCCACCTTCCGTTTATGCGCGCACAAGCGATAATACAGCAATATGTTTGATAAGCGTGCGTATGCGCACGCACTGCATGCATGCGGCGCATTCAGAGACAATTGCCCGCTCCCTGCGTTCCATACTGATCGTTAGCGGTGCGTGGTTTGAGCGGAGGTCGGAAGCGGTGTTGTCCCTGCCTGCAAGAGGGTGCAGCGAAACAACACACATGCCCTCTGCTGCTTGCTCCCCCATTCCTCCACAACACACAACACCATGATTATGCAGACCACTTCAAAAAGGCATTACTCGCGGACATAGAGCACACGCGTAGCGCTAGCAAGGATTGAATGATATTGCATGCTGGTGTGCGGACTGCGCCGCACGTGCACCTAAAGTGCGCGCTTAGTTCATATAGCGCACTACAAACGTGCAGCTAGGAGGAGTAGCGTCAGATTAACTTCCCCTCCTTGTCCCTCTCTCCCATCTCCTGTTGCCCCTTCTACTCCTTCCCACTCCTCTCCTTTGCCTTCCACCTCTCTCCCCTTGCCGCAGCGAGTACCCCGCAGGTTTCGCATACCCACGCAATCCCTCAGTCCCTCCTATGATCCTCATTGCTCCCTCTCTCCCGCGGTGCCCGCATTACCTTCCCCCGTGGTAACATCCATATCGTTGCCTCCTCCCTTTGTGGAGCCCGTGGTGCGGCATTCCGCGCGCCTGCTGACGCGACTGGTGCGTGCGCTCCCACAGCCCACGATGGGCATGTGCACACGCTCCTCCACTGGTCTCCATGATTCACATGCTCCCTCCTCCCTGCCTCTGCATGCCGTCTTGCGTTCGCAGGTCACACGCGCGTTCCCCTTCTCTGGGCTTTGTGCTCCTCTTGCGTCCTTCCCTTGCTCCGTGCGGTCCCTCTCTGTGTTGCAACCTGTGTGCGCGCATCCCCAGCTTACAGAGGGCGCGCGCACATGCTCTTCTTATCCTGTTCTCCATGTCTCCACCTCCCAAGCCCTCCAGGCCATTCCCCTGACTGCCCCTTCTGTCTCCTCCTCTTCTCTCCCTGTACTATCCCTGTCATCTCCCACTTCTCTCTCTACTCCTCCCCTCTTTCCTATTGGTATGCCCTCCTTTATAACCCCTGTCTGTCCACTTCTTCCTCGCTCTGCATAGTTCCTGTTTCCCTGTGTGTACCTGACCTATGCTGTGCTCCCTCTGTGTTCCTATTGTTTCTTGCTCCTGTGTTATCTTAGATTTCCCTGGCTTTGACCCCTGCTTGTCCTGGACTACTCTGCTCTCTGGTATCCCTTGAACCCTGCTACGCATACTACTTCGCTTACCTCTGACTTCCTAGGACCTGGCTTAAATTCTGACGATTCTAACCTCTGGACTCCTGGACATTGGCACACGGACACGACTACTCCTACGGACATCCGCAAGCATTGCAAGTATAACTAATAACTCTTCCAACAGGCCCAGTAACGCCATACCACTCTCCGGGCTTGCTCCCACTGCTGTGGGTGTGTGGTATCATACCGTTCCCACCTCAGTACTGGGGTCTAGCCAGGTCTGCGGGCATACAGGCGTGACATTATGCAGAGCCATAACAAAACGCAGACCCCCCCTGAGGTGGGTACAAGTATTACCATAGAGGCCTTACACTTTGTTAGCGATCAGCTGTCCACTGTCTCCCAGAAATTGGACACCTTCTCCCATCAGGAGGGTTCCACGGCTTCTGCGCCATCAATGGCTACTACCTACGCCAGCCCTGGTCCACGGATCCCCTCTCCGAATCGCTACGATGGGGACCCCCGCACCTGCCGCGGTTTCTTAAACCAATGTGAGGTGCAGTTTGAAATGTCTCCGTACCTGTTTCCTACTGGCCGTGCTAAAATTGCTTATATATACGCTCTGCTCACCGGAGACGCTCTTGCCTGGGTCTCTCCCCTATGGGTGCATAAATGCAAAATAACGCAAGATTATCCTTTATTCAGACGTGAATTTCAACTTGTGTTTGATACCCCCGCACGGCGCGAGACAGCCGCCTTCTCCCTGTTTCATATTTCTCAGGGCCGAAGATCAGCTGCCAAATACGCCATCTTGTTTCGTATGCTGGCTGACGAAGTGCAATGGAATGATGAGGCCCTCACCGCTGCGTTCTGGCACGGACTCTCAGATACGTTGAAGGACGATCTGGCTACTCATGCCCGGCCTATGTCCCTGGAGGAACTCATCACCCTGAGCGTACGCATGGATCAGCGTACGCAGGAGCGACATCACTAGAGACACTGTTCCCGTTCTTCTCCCTCTGTTGTTTCTCACAGGTCGTCCACTACTCCTCTCCTGGCCCTGGAGGCACCGGAACCTATGCAGGTCGTCAGTCAGCAAACTCCAGGCAACCGAGAGAGAATGGCGGCGTCAGAACAGGCTGTGTTTCTATTGTGCTTCCTCGGAACATCGTCTCCAGAATTGTCCCTTGAAGCCGGGAAACAGGCACACCCAGTAAAGGTAGAGGGGCTTCTACTGGGTACAGTCTCTCCTAACCCCTCTCCTTCCGAAGATCTCTCAAAGAAGTTTATGCTACCGGCCACGTTGGAGGCTCCCAACCTTGTCTTAAAGGTGGAAGCGTTCAACTCATTCTGGATCGGGCGGTAATTTCCTGGACCAGCAGTTCGCATTGGAGAATCAAATTCCCATGGTCAGAAGGAAGAGCCCTATTGGCCTTGAGGCCATCGACGGACGACCGCTCCAGCCAGCCTTTATCATTTGGGAGTCTATTCCTCTTACCTTGACCCTGGCCGATGGTCACAAGGAGGTAATTGTCTTTGACGTTTTTCAATCCCCTTCCGTACAAATTATTTTAGAATTGCCTTGGCTTCAACTCCACAATCCGCGCATTGATTGGTCCGGTACTCTGCCTATCCAGTGGCCCTCGTCCACAGATGCTGTGCCAGCGGATCCTCCCATGGTTGTGCTTGCAGGTCTGGACTCTGTACCTGCTGATCAGTTGTCCCTGCCTGCTGTTTACCATGAGTACTTGGACGTGTTCAACAAGGTACAAGCAGAGGTTCTTCCTCCTCACCGTCCGTATGATTGCCCTGTCAACCTCATCCCTGGGACTGTCTTGCTGAAGTCTAAGTCTTATCCACTCTCCATCCCGGAGACCGAGGCCATGACTACTTATATTCAGGAAAATCTGGAAAAGGGATTCATCCGCAACTCTAGCTCTCCTGCCGGGGCTGGCTTCTTCTTTGTGAAGAAGAAGGATGGATCACTGAGGCCATGCATTGACAACCGCTGACTCAATAAGATCATGGTAAAAAAATACGCTCATTTCTGAACTGTTCGACCGTCTCCAAAGGGCCTCTATCTTCTCAAAACTCGACTTAAGGGGTGCCTATAATCTCATTCATATAAGGGAAGGAGACGAGTGGAAAACAGCGTTTAACTCACGTTCTAGACATTATGAATATCTTGTTATGCCCTTTGGGCTGTGTAACGCCCCGGCCGTGTTTCAGGAATTTATGAACGACATCTCCTGTGATGTATTGGGAACTTTTGTCATTGTCTATCTAGACGCCATTCTTATTTTTTCTAAAAATCTGGAGGAACACATTCAACATACCAAACTGGTGCTCTCCAGGCTTCGTTCTAATCATCTTTCAAGATGGAGAAGTGTCTGTTTTACCAGGCTTCCACGGCCTTCCTAGGCTATATCATCTCCAGCCAAGGTTTTTCCATGGACCCTGAGAAGCTGAAGGCGGTTCTCAACTGGCCTCCCCCTAATTCACTCAAGGCTGTGCAACGTTTTCTTGGCTTTGCCAATTATTACAGGAAGTTTATCAAAAAAATTTCTTCTATTGCTCTTCCAATCACTGCTTTGACCAAAAAGGGCGCCGACGTCTCATCCTGGTCACCTGAGGCCATTTCAGCCTTTGAGATTCTCAAGAAGGCGTTCATTCTTCATCATCCGGATACCTCCCTCCCCTTTACTTTGGAGGTTGACGCCTCAGACGTAGGAGCTGGTGCAGTTCTTTCCCAGAGGACTTCTCCCCAAGAGAAACTCCATCCTTGTGGTTTTTTTTCACGGAAATTCTCAGCATCAGAAAGGAATTATGATGTCGGTAATCGCGAACTTTTGGCCATCACATTTGCTCTCCAAGAATGGAGACACCTTTTGGAGTGTTCCAAGGAACCAATCGCTATTCTCACTGACCACAAAAATTTGTTATAGATTGAGGGGGCTCGTCGTCTAGGCTCCCACCAAGCTCGCTGGTCACTCTTCCCGCTTGAACTACACCATCTCATATATTCCTGGGACCAAAAATGTTAAAGTGGATGCCCTTTCTCGTCAGTTTGCCTCTGAGACTGAAGCTAAATAAATCTCGGAACCTATTCTCCCGGCCAAGTGCATAATTTCTGCTAACAACTTTGATGTGTTGGATGAGATCAACAAGGCACAAGCGCATATTCCCAGCAGGTTCAGGGTACCAGAAGGACGTCTCTACGCTGCTCCACGTTTTCGTCATAAAGTGTTACTTTGCGGTCATTCCTCTAGAGCAGTTGGTCATCCAGGCTTCAAAAGGACGGCAGATCTCATTAAACTGACTTTTTGGTGGCCTAAGATGAATCAAGACATTCTCGAATTTACCTCCGCCTGTCCTGTATGTGCCCAGAGTAAAACCCTCCATCATAAACCTTCTAGACTTCTTCTACCACTTCCCATCCCTGAACAACCCTGGAAACACATTTCGATGGACTTTATTGTTGAGCTGCCTGTTTCCAAAGGGATGAACACTATTTTGGTCGTGATTGACAGGTTTTCGAAGCAGGAACACTTTATTTCTCTCAAGGGTCTTCCCAACTCTGCCACCTTGGCAGACGTCTTCTCCAAAGAGATCTTCAGGTTGCATGGCGTCCCCATTTCTATTGTCTCGGATCGGGGGTCTCAGTTCATCTCAATATTCTGGTGGGCCTTCTCCCAAAGATCGGGTATCTCTCTCTTGTTTTCCTCTGGATACCATCCACAAACCAACGGTCAAACTGAAAGGATGAACCAAACTCTTGAACAGTATCTAAGATGCCTCATTTCGGACTCACAAGATAACTGGGTGGATCTTTTACCATGGGCCGAATTTGCCATAAATTCCTTGAGGAACGAGTCTACTCAGGAGTCTCCTTTCTTTATCAACTGTGGCTTTCACCCCAGTAGTCTCCCTCTCTCACTTTCTCCTTCTGGTGTTCCTGCAGCCGACTCTCATATCACCAACTTACAAGAATCCTGGAAAAAAAGTCTTTAAAATATGCGGTTGCCAAACAAAAAACCAAGGCAGATCGCCACCGTCAAAGGGGTCCTTCCTTCAAACCTTGTGATCTGGTATGGCTGTCTTCCAAAAATATTAGGCTCAAAACTCCTTCACCCAAACTGTCCCCTAGATTCTTGGGACCATTTAAAATCCTAGAGAAGGTGAATCCTGTAGCCTATCGTCTCGATCTTCCTCCCACAATGAAGGTTCCATCCGTGTTCCATGTTTCCCTCCTTAAAGAATTCATTCCCAGTCCCCATTTCCCGGACCCGTCTCGGAGACCCAATCCAGTGTCCACCCTGGGCCAACAGGAGTACGAAATACAGTCTCTCATCGACTCTCGTCTGTCTAAAAATAGACTGCAGTTTTTGGTACAGTGGAAGGGCTACGGGCCTGAGGAACGTTCCTGGGTACCTGCACATCACATCCATGCCCCAAGGCTACTTTCTCTATTTCATCAGAAATTTCCCCTAAAGCCGTGGTTGGATCACTCGGAGATTGATCCTCAAGGGGGGGGAAACTGGGAATACTCAGGAGATTCCTTCCCCTCCTTGTCCCTCTCTCCCATCTCCTGTTGCCCTTTCTACTCCTTCCCACTCCTCTCCTTTGCCTTCCACCTCTCCCCCCTTGCTGCAGAGCGTTCCCCGCAGGTCTCGCATACCACGTGGTCCGTCAGTCCCTCCTATGATCCTCCAAGCTACCTCTCTCCCACGGTGCCCGCATTACCTTCCCCCGTGGTGGCGTTCCACGTGCCTGGTGACGCGACCGGTGCGTGCGCTCCCTCAGCCCATGATGGGCACGCGCACATACTCCTCCGCTGGTCTCCCTGATCCACCTGCTCCCTCCTCCCTGCCTCTGCATGCCGTCTCGCGCTCGCAGGTCACCCGCGCGTTCCCCTTCTCTGGGCTTTGTGCTCCTCCTGCGTCCTTCCCTTGCTCCTTGAGGTCCCTCTCTGTGTTGCAACCTGTGCACGCGCATCCCCAGCTTACAGAGGGCGCGCGCACATGCTCTTCTTATCCTGTTCCCCATGCCTCCACCTCCCAAGCCCTCCAGGCCATTCCCCTGACTGCCCCTTCTGTCTCCTCCTCTTCTCTCCCTGTACTATCCCTGTCATCTCCCACTTCTCTCTCTGCTCCTCCCCTCTCTCCTATTGGTATGCCCTCCTTTATAACCCCTGTCTGTCCACTTCTTCCTCGCTCTGCATAGTTCCTGTTTCCCAGTGTGTACCTGACCTATGCTGTGCTCCCTCTGTATTCCTGTTGTTTCCTGCTCCTGTGTTATCTTGGATTTCTCTTTCTTTGACCCCTGCTTGTCCTGGACTACTCTGCTCTCTGGTATCCCTTGAACCCTGCTACGCATACTACTTCACTTACCTCTGGCTTCCTAGGACCTGGCTTATACTCTTACAATTCTAACCTCTGGACTCCTGGACATTGGCACACGGACATGACTACTTCTACGGACATCCCCAAGCATTGCAAGTATAACTAACAACTATTCCAACAGGCCCAGCAACGCCATACCACTCTCCGGGCTTGCTCCCACTGCTGTGGGTGTGTGGTATCATACCGTTGCCACCTCAGTACTGGGGTCTAGCCAGGTCTGCGGGCATACAGGCGTGACACACGCATGGCAGGGAGTGTTGAGCCGGCAGCCAGCGACAAAGATGATTTTTCACCGCTCACGGTGCTAGTATGAATGTATGTATGTATCTATGTATGTTTGCGTAAATAATTTTTCATAGTGAATGCAACATTTGTTAACATTTATTGTTGAAACATAACACAATCGAATGTATGACTTTAGACACTACGTTCCTGCATCTCACGGCTCAATAACAGGGTAAATAATGCGGCATGAGCATGTCCGCATGCATTAGATAACGGTATTTGACGACAGTGTAATGGCGCGGAGACATACAGAAATATACCTTTTTATTTGCCCTTGTCTTGCTTGACAACCTTAACGGACGTGCGCGCGCGTACAAAGTATAAAAACGTAGGCCTTGCACAGGAAATTATAAGTAATAATGTACTAATCATTTCAAACAACGACTGAAAGCACGGGACTGTTTTGCAGAATGCTGGCGAACAACATCATTGACGTCTTGAACGCCAGCCACACCACATGCCCCCCTGCGTGCGAACATATCATACCCAAATCCGCATGCACAATCATTGCGGATTACATCACTGCACACATGTGCCATCGCTATGGATACATGCCTGCAAGCATACTTTGTATTAACAGATACATTTTGTGTATATCATTGTTTTCACGCACGCATCATTGAATATACATTTTTATTATATCATTATATTTAAGTTTTCTCTTGATTTTATCTCATTTCAGATAACTACTTTTGACATGGACAACCCTAAAATGATAATGGAAGTTTGGAACGTAACGCGGACACATAATGTACTTAGCTTGCTTTATACATTTAGAAGCTTCATTAGATATTATGCACTATATTAAAACAGGGCTACTTTGAAGAGATGCAATGTTGAAGTCTAAACATTTGTGCCTCATGCACGTGTCTGAAGGTGTTTTTGTCTATATAAGACACATACTGCTGCGGCCAAGTTTATTCGAGCATTTGCCCGTTCTTGGCCGCAGCAGTAGCCTGGCGCGCGCCCGAGGGTGACGGGCGCGCGCCGAAGCAGCGGAAGAGCGCCCTCCGATCGGGACACTCTCCCTACCGCTGCCGGGTCTGCCGGGTCCCCCGGAACCCCCTGCCGCCGTCCCGGGAGCCCTGGACACGCGTGCAGGGGGCGCAGGCTCCCGAAGACGCGTGACCGCACGTCTAAGACGCGCGGCACGCCGAGGGGCAGCCACTAGCAAGCCGGGAAATCTCCCGGCTTGCGGTACCGGCCACACTTTAATAAAGTGTGTCGTAGTGTACAAACGTTAAATAGATTACAATATATTATGTAGTGTGTAAGTGTATACCGATATTTACACCTTTTTTTTTCACTTTAGCCAACATTGTCATATACTGTTGATATACAGTAGCATATAACAAATCAATTTTTAACACAATACATTCATCTCTGTTGTTACTGTGTTATCAATTGTTAATATACCCATATAAAAAATTACATATTTAATTTCTACTGATGTGAAATATGTACATATTGTACTAACATACAAACCTACAAATTAGACCATTACATACATTGAATATTAAATGACTATAATGATTCTCATTAATGATTATATATATTTTGTTGCATGCAAAGCTTCAATAAACTGCTGATAACTCTTGTACAGTAGAACACTTTCTGAGATAATTGTAGTAAAAAACATAATGAAGACATTATAAATGTAGAGGATTACATAATTAACATTGTTATTTGATCATAGACAATGTAAACTTTGTCTGGGGTAAGTTCATTATTAAGTAATGGTTTTATGTACTAACTTTTGCATGTAGGATGCAGAAGTAATTTCACATACAATAATACATATTATGTCCAATGCTGTACATGATCACTTTGTTAGTACCTGACGACACATGAGGTAGTAATGATGCATCCGTGATCAATAGCACATTAAATTCAAGAATAGCCAGAATGAAAAGTACATAATGAACATGTACAACATGTAACCATCATGCACACATGACACATTTTTAGATTTTTGCATTTTGTCAATGTTTGAATAAAGAAGAATGAGATTTACATACCATACACATGTGGCCACGTACACACATCGTACCTTGTATACACAAGGTGTTGAGCCAACACTATCCTATGTTTTGAAAAAATTGGTACAGGTTACACAAATAAACATGACAGTATACAACAATTTATACATGTAAAATGTTAATTACCTGAAAAATAGGTGGGAATCACTTTACGCCGTGTCTCCACCCCACTGGCAATCTGCTCATGATCCCCTGCAGCATGTACAGGAGGTTTCTCCTCGAGACCCTCACGTATGTTGCCTAGAATATTGTGACGTTTTGCTATGTTATGCAGAATGCAACAACTCAGCACTATGCCAGCTACCTTTTCTGGTTTGTACTGTAGGGCACCACCTGATCTATCCAGACATCTGATACTGTCCAAACTGACAAATAACTGAGCAAGTGGATATGTGTGCCGCATTATAACGCTCATCGGCAGGGGATTGAGCGTTACCCAGTGGGGTTAGGAGCCACGGTCGTATCCCATATCCTGAATCACCTATAATACAGCGATAGAAAATATGATTGTCAAACGGTATAACTATTGCGTGACAGTAATCTATATTTAATGTGACATCACAACATACATTAGACATACAATTTTGTTGCACTACATATGAACTATTTGACACTAAATTTCAGGTACTGCTAACATGCATATATGTAGTTTGTATATATACAGTAACAAAGTTAATTGGATACAAAGATGTGGGATGTTACAGGCATACATGTTGGGAAGGATTACATGTTAACTATGTTGCCTACAGCTATGATTCATATTATGTCAGACATAAGTGCTGCATTGTGAAATAAATGTGTATATCTCAGTATATGAAATGAAATGTTTGTTAACACATTAGCTAAAAGAAATAATTAACATATCAAAATGGTGAATATCACATTGGATAGAGTATAATCCACGTAAAATGTGAATAATGTAATTAATTATTATTTGTAAACAACACATACATAGACTAAACTTCAGCCACACGCTTAATTACATCATATGTACTCACCCACCAGCCAACCATGTCCATAAATACCCGCCTCAAATGCATGGAAGACTGATGATTGTTTTAGAATACATGAATCGTGGTTGGAACCCGCAAATCTGGCTACCACATTCAGAATTTTCATGTTTGCATCGCATACAACCTGCACATTAATGGAGTGAAAGTGTTTCCTATTACGGTAAGCATACTCCATTTCACCAGGCGGGATCAGAGCAACATGTGTGCAATCTATTGCACCCATCACGCATGGTAGACCAGCTATGCTAAAAAATGCATTCTTGAGTTCCAATCACTCTGTCTGCTCACTAGGAAAATGTATATAATTCCTAGCACGTCGATTCAGTGCACATAGAAACTGGGTAAGGGCCCGCGAGATTGATGGCTGCGAGACCCCACCTACTATGCCCACAGTTGTCTGAAAAGACGCAGAAGCAAGAATATGTAATGAGATCAGCATTTTAACAAGACCAGGGACTGCATGAACTTTGTCTGTTAAGGGCTCTAAATCTTCTCTTAACTCTGCATAAAGAGACAATATTGCTGATGAACTCAACCGATAATGGGTAATTATTTCTATCTCGCTCAGCCCCTCCAAATATGTTCTATCATGATATAACCATTGTTGGGGCACCACCTCCCTCCTCCCCTGTCTCCCTCTTTCCCCCCTCTCTCTCTTCCCCTCTCCCCCCCTCTCTCTCTTCCCCTCTCCCCCCTCTCTCTTCCCCTCTCCCGCCTCTCTCTCTTCCCCTCTCCCCCCTCTCTCTCTTCCCCTCTCCCCCCTCTCTCTCTTCCCCTCTTCCCCCTCTCTCTCTTCCCCTCTCCCCCCTCTCTCTCTTCCCCTCTCCCTCCCTCTCTCTCTTCCCCTCTCCCCTCTCTCTCTCTTCCCCTCACCCCCCCTCTCTCTCTTCCCCTCTCCCCTAAAGCCAATCTTCCTTTTGTAGACATAATGAACCAAAAAGCACTCTCTATATCGTAACCCGCCATCTCTACCTCAAAGTAAGTTTGGCATTAGCCTCGTTTAAATATGGATCTAATTAAATCACATGACTCTAAATCAGAACAGGTGTTTATCAAACTAATTAATTAACACAAATATCATACATGTTTTATATTTGTAATTAATAATTGCGTTTCAATTACAAAGTACCTGTAACATTGGAGTCGCTTCTATTATTTTATATATCTTTATTTATTTATAAAACATTACAAAGTTTGTTGTTATCGCTCTTGACTAAATTTTCTCATTTTGAAAGGTTTACTCTTGTGATAAGCTGTCTCTCCTGATCCATGCACTCTCTGTAGCACTGTTATACCAGGCAGATCAAACATATTATCTAATTGGTGTACTGCTACAGAGAGGACACGCCTCAATAACCAGAGATCATGAGAAAGGGTGTGTGAGGTAACATTTACAATCATCATTAACCAAAATATAAGCCATAATTGATGCACAAAATTATGTTGCTCCTCAAATGTATTTATTGTTCAAAACAGAATTTACTTGGTCGAAATAACCCTTCATAACTTTACGGGTTCATTACAGTAATACAGGCATTCAAAACTGCAGTTCTCGATGGCCACAAACAGGCCTGTTTTTATGGATATCACTACTTCAGCAAAACAAAATAAATTTGTTGGTCATTCATACTGAGCAAAGAATTGAGCCTACATAAAGGTCATTAAGAGGTTACCCACATCAGGTAACAGCTACAAGGTGTCAACACACACATGTAAATAATACCTCACAAGAAAATTAAAATAACAACAACGGACACAATACGTAGCTCATAAGGCCACAATAAACATTACAAAAGCTAAGACACACAAACACACAACATACATACAAACATTATTTATTCTTTTAGACACACAACTAATAACACATGCCAACGTGTGGCTGCTGGCACTCGGGTGGTCACAGTATTTCAACGGCCCACACACAAACCAGGGAGAAGGACATGGGGACACACAGACACCCGTGCATACACTTCAAGTTATGAAGTGGCCTGTAAATGCATTTTACATGCATCGGATGCATGCCGGGAAGCTACAGGGCTGGCATTAATGGCTATCAGCTCCGGAGCCCCCGGCCATCAATCCGAGCTGGAATAGGCCTGATTTTTTCTAAGTCCAGACATATCGCAGCTCATCGAGGCATCTCCCCACCAATCTGCCACAAATTTGAGGTGGATTGGATTTGGGGAGAAAATCGCCTTTTTGAGCTGCGATAGCCTACAATAGGTTGCGATAGCCGACTCGCGGGTATCTGAATCGCGCGAGTTTATGATCCTTCCAAAAATGGTCGATAAGCGGCTGATCGCCGCTCAATTGGCGAATTTCTTTTGGTGATAAAATTTTCAGTCGATACAGGCCGTTATCGAGCACTTATCGAGGCTTACTGAATACAAGTAGCCATTTTGGTCGATAAGTTCTCGATAAGAGCCTTATCGAGGCTTTCTGAATGAGGCCCCTAGAGTCTCTGAGGCTTTTCAACTCCAGACTTCCCTAGACACTGGGACACCACCTTAGCAGGGTGCCCTTTTGAAGTCCAGAGATGAAAAATCCCTCAGCTCATTCATCCATAACATATGGGCATGTTAATGGATTCATTGCCGGACCGGCAGACAAGAGTTCCTGCCTTCACATATAAAACACCATTGAGAAAGGCACATGCGCGACGCTGTGGTTAATGGAGTCCTGATTCCAGAGCTCCTCACCTGTTGGCATTCATAGGCATAATAAAAGCGGCAATTTCAAATGCTCCCCGGCTCACTATACTGCATAAGCTTTATAAAACTGCAGAGATGGCTTCAGGCAAGGCTGCCCGCACAAAAAGCCAGCCGGTTTCCACATATTTCAGAAGGAGAGCGGTGCCCCCATCGGATAAACAGGACAAGATGGAGTCTCCCGCCCAACCTGCTAGTAAAGACCCCAAAGCAGATCCCTTTACAGAAGATGAAGGCGATGAAGAAGTGGTACGCAGAAAGGACCTGAAAGAATTCTGCTCACAAATGAAAAAGTTTTTCAAATCTGAGTTATGGGCCCTCAGAAAGGACTTAGATGCCCTGGGAGAAAGTACTGACACTCTCGAATCAAAGACTGATGAATCAATGGCTGCCATCTCCCATACACAAGAACAAATATCCTCTCTAACTGACAAAGTCAAGTTCGTTGAGGACAAAGCAGAGGACGTGGAAAACCGCGACAGGAGATGCAACATCAGATTGCGAGGTGTTCCCGAAAATATCACGGACCCAGAGGATTTCACCCTCCGATGGTTAGAGCACCTCTTTCCGGACAAACCGGAGGCAGAGATAAGGCTGGATCGGTGCCATCGAGCTCTCTGAGGGAAACCGCAGAGCGGAGACCCCCCCAGGGATATTGTCTCCAGGTTCCATCACTTCCGCACGAAGGAAGAAGTGTGCAGAATTGCCCGAGAGGCCAGGCCACTGGAGTTTGAAGGGGTTAAGCTCCAGGTATACCAAGACCTGGCCCCGGCTACCCTCATGAAAAGAAGAGCCCTGGCCCCCACCACACGAGTACTACGGGACAATAACATTAAATACCGTTGGCTGTTCCCTTGTGCCCTTCTTTCTATCAAAAACAGGGTAGCTCACACTCTAAGGAAACCTGAAGATGGAGAGAGTTTCATAATTAAACTGGGCATCACCGGAGCCACCCGAAGCATGCCGGGTTCCCCACTACCAAATCAACCATCTACATCTAACAGCTCTCCTGGCCCCTCGTGGACCAAAGTGGGAGCCAACAAAACTAAGAGCATTACCGTTCCTGAGACGTCAGGCTCGGAGTGAACCTGTTTCTCATATATCTGAACTCTCCTTAAGTTTACCCTATCCCTAAGAGGAACCGCAAAGTATCCTTATTAAAATACCACTCCCCGCCAGTGTCTGGACTTACCCCGTCTTCAAGATCCTGATCACAGCCCGGAGCTGAGCTGCACACCACCTTTGGGCAGCAACCATCTTACCCTGGTCCTCCCTGGATCGGAGCGGGAACTACAATGAAGATGGCGCGAAACCGGGTATGACGTCATCATCACCCTTCCACATCTCGCGAGATCCGGAAAACACTAGAATACGACGCCACCACCAAGATGGCTGCCGCCGACATCATCAAAGGTCAAGGATCCGGATGCAGAGGGAACCCGACTCATAAGGAAGAAGTCGGAAAAGCAGACCGGAGGCACACCAGCCCTTCGAGACGCACCACATTTGAGATCCAATTACAGTGGCATTTTCCCCAGTAATCACCCCACTAATGCACTACATTACACACCACACACTAACAACTTAATAAACTAATAAACTAACATAATACACGGATCCATGTGGTTACATATATTAAGGTGTATCTGTATATATATTGGTATGCGTGTGTAAGTATGGATATATGTATATTTGGATATATCTTCCTCCACATACGTACCGGTGTTTAGCTGTATACATCTGTAGGTGTGAAAACATCTGTATAAGTGTAGGCTAGTGTATATGTCATGAATTATACGCATAAAATGTTAATATGTTATACGATATATGATATAACATAACACAGCGCTACATATACATTTACATTTATATACCTGTGACGTACATATGTTGCAGGTATATAAACACAGATAGTATAATATGAGGTGACATAGTTCAGCATAACAGAGAGTATGATAGGAGGAGTATGGAATATATATAGATTTTTTACCGCATGATGTGTAATGCAGAGAAGCAGATAGAAATAAAATTTATAAGGGTTATGTAGGCTATATAGGTTATCTATAGGTTATTTCTAACTTCCTATAAAGTTGTAAGGGATAAATAAGTTGCATAGCTATCTGCATGATAATCTATATGGTTATCTGTATAGTTATGCATATAGTTATAATATATATAGGTGGGCTTACTTATACGGTCACATGATACTTCATCGTGAGTTATTCTATGAACTATCTTGTCTTTGGATTTGGATCATACCTGGCCATACCTTAGGCCCCCCAGGTAGAAGAATATAATTTTAACCCCTCTGGGGTACTATCCTTTCTATACGCACACACTATAACTGACAGTATCCACTATACCTATATATATTTATTCGATGGGTAGATATATTATCCATATATACCTTGACTAGGTAAGTTTACAATTTACGCTAACACCTACTGTCCCCCTAATACTCACCACTGACACACAATTGTATTAACCATATTCTTAAGGATTCCAATATGCATAACTCCAATCCTTAACCCAAAACTTAAAAAGTAAATACATTACCTATCATAGAGATTATTGTTAATTAGGCTGTTTCCACATTCAGCAGATAACACTATTCATTGTTCGCTGGTATCCCCCCAACATTTGCTCCTGCGTATATAAGTATGTATACATATACCTGTCTATATCGCTGTATGTTCATGTAAAGTTATGCGGTATCAGATAACCAAAATATACCTTAATAACTATTACAGATACTCTGACAATATTCCCAAATTGGATAAATTGTTGTTACGTGGGGTTCATGTTCAAAAACTCTGGCGGGTATTGGTCGGTTCCACAGAGAGTTTTACGTTCTCTTGCAGAAAGCGTCATATTTCTTTACTTAAATTTCACAGTTTAAGGTGTTCAACTTGTTTAATACATTTGAGCTATTTGCTGCAATTTTGTTTTTCATTAGACGAAAGCCGGCGGGCCCAGCCTCGTCGTGGCATATGCGTTCTCTAGCCTGGTCCCCTAAAACAAGGGACCAGCCTCAAGACCTAGGGAGGTCTGACTCCAATTTTGGAGGCTGGCTCATCCAGGTGATGAGACCCTCCCTCTAGGCGCAGGAGCCGTCCTCGGGGGCTCCCGAGGCGAGCTCTTGTCTTTCCTTTTTTTCACTCCCTTTTTTCACTTTTCTTATTTTATAAATTAATTAATTTATTTTGTTTTTCCCTCCATGTAGCTTTCCCAGTACGTCCAACCCTTCCCCACCTCCTCCCCCCCCCCCCCCACCCATACTTCCAAGATACCGGGAATCAAGAGTCGCACCACAGACTCAAGCAGAAAAAGGTAAAGAAAAGACTCCATCGGGCAACACCAGCAGTGAGTATTCACCATATGACACATCGCACCTCCTCCCTAATATAAGATGGCATTAACCCTAATTTCACACAACGTTAAGGGCTTTAATAGCCCAATAAAAAGAAGACTAGCCTTTTCCGAATATAGGAGAAAGCAAGCTGAAGTGTTGCTCTTCCAGGAGACACACTTTAGTAAAAACAATACACCCAAATTCTTAGACAAGGGCTTCTCCCAGTTCTATACAGCTTCAGCGTCCACCAAAAAAGGTGGAATAGCTATACTGTTTAGTAACAAAATCCCATTTGTAGTCCAAACAATTAAAAAGGACGCGGAAGGTCGATTTCTCATTCTTGTAGGCACTATACATGAACAATATATCACTTTAGCATCCCTATACGCCCCGTGTATACAGGACGCTGCATTCTTCAATAAGTTCTTCTGAATCCTAAGTTGAATATCTCAAGGCAGCATCATCCTCGCAGGTGATTTCAATATCGTAATGCAAGCTTCCCTAGATAGATCAGGAGGAAAAGACTCAGACAACAAAAAAGCTCATTCTTCCCTCCTTAAAAACATAAAGGATAACCAATTAGTGGACATTTGGAGAGAGACACACCCGACAAGTAAAGATTATACATTCTACTCCCACCCACACACATCATATAGCAGAATCGACTACTTCTTCGTTTCGGGTCAATTGGTTCCTATGGTCGCTCGCTCCGAGATCCATGATATTTCATGGTCCGACCATGCGCCAATAGAGCTACGGTGCAACAAAATTCAGGCCTTTAGACCAGGGGCGAACTGGAAACTAAATGAGTCAATTTTAAAGATACCCGTACTCTGTGATGCTATAGGTCAAGATATTGACCAATTCTTTATACTAAACACAGGCTCTGTGGAATCTCATATTACTCTATGGGAAGCTCACAAAGCAACACTGAGGGGACTATTAATCAGCATCACCGCTAAAAGAAAACGGGAGAGAGATGCTAAAATTGTCATTATCCAGGACAAATTCCACTCTCTACTAATATCTCACAAGACTCATCCAAACAAACAAACATTTCAGGTATTAAAAGATACCAAAATTGAACTAAATATGTTATTAACGTCCAGGGCCGATAACTCACTAAGTTGGTCAAAGAGGAAGTTTTATGAAAAAGCTAACAGGCCGGATACGATGCTAGCACGAGCGCTAAAAGAGAGACAATCAAAGTTTAATATCCAAGCTTTACGCTTAAAATCTGGCATCCACACATCCAACCCCCAAAAGATAGTAGAAGAATTTGGCTCTTTTTATGGTTCCTTATATGATGGGAAGAAAGTGGCACATAACAACCAAATGAGCAAGGCTTTAAGAGATTTCTTAGCCAGCTCAAAGCTAGAGAGATTGACAGAGAGCGATCGAGAAAAGCTAGGCGCTGACTTCACTTTAGAAGAAGTGTCACAAGCTATCAAAGAACTCAAATTTTCAAAGGCACCTGGTCTGGATGGTTTCTCGGGGCTCTACTATAAGAAATTCTCGGAATTACTTGCCCCAAGGCTGCTCCACATGTTCAACGCGATTTTAGCGGGAGCCCCAATCCCCGGAGATATGCTGCGAGCATCTACATCACTAATACATAAGCCTTGGGAAAGATCTGCTGCATTGTAAAAGTTATAGACCTATATCTTTAATCAATACTGATATCAAATTATTTGCTAAACTTCTGGCCAACAGATTGAGTCTAATCCTACCCAGACTAATACATCCAGATCAAGTTGGTTTTATCAAGGGACGGCAGGCAGCGGACAATACCCGACGATTTATTGATCTGCTTGATTTGGCAAACAAAAATAACAATCAAAGTATGTTATTAAGTCTGGATACAGAAAAAGCTTTTGATAGGATTGACTGGCCATATCTTAAAGAAACACTCGCAGCATTTGGATTCGGGAGTCGGGTGAGCAGAGCAATTATGTCTCTAAACTAAGGCCCAACAGCCAAGGTCATACATCAGGGTTTCCCCTCACTCCCATTCCAGATTCAGGGCGGCACGAGACATGGGTGCCCTTTATCCCCTCTACCATTTGCCCTATGTATCGAACCTCTGGCGGCGCACATCCGAGACAATCCAGATATCTCAGGGTTAAACGCATATTCGCAAACACATAAGGCGGCCCTGTATGCTGATGATATCTTATTAATAATCTCAAAGCCCCTCACCTCCCTCCCAAACCTATTTTACATACTTGACAGATTCTCCAAAGTCTCTGGATTTAAAATAAACCAATCCAAATCGGAAGCTCTAAACATTAATCTTCCTAGCCACACTGAGAAATTGTTAAAGTTAAACTTTCAATTTAATTGGCAAAGGAAATCCATAAAATATTTAGGTATTCAAATCACAAAAAGTGCTAAAAATATCTATACCGCAAATTATCCCAACCTAATTCGGTCATTGAAAAAAGACCTCTCCAGATGGGCCTCCAAGAAAATTTCTTGGATAGGTAGGATACATAGCATTAAAATGAATTTACTCCCCCGTATCCTATAACTCTTCCAAACTTTACCAGTGCCACTCAGACTGAAAGATATACTCTCACTTCAGTCTGAAATCTCTAAGTTTATCTGGAAGGGGAAAAAACCGAGAGTCAATAAAACAAATATGAAAAGATCTGTTATAGCGGGAGGCTTAGCGGTACCCTGCCTGTTATCATATTATAAATCGGCGCAATTAAGTCACATCATACAATGGCACTCCGACCCTAAATTGAAAAGATGGGTGGAGTTGGAAGGTGCTGCTTGTTCCCCATTGGACCTTAGCAGTTTAATTTGGCTACCTAAAAGTTCCAGAAAACACATCGATTTGCCGCTCACCTCAATGACTAACTCGCTATCGGTCTGGGAAGCTTCGAAAATTAAGAATTCTCTCACATCAGTCAACTCCCTAATGTCCCCCTTATGGAATAATCCGAGGTTCGCACCCGGCCTAATAGGCAGTAATAGTTCAATATGGAGATCAAAAGGATACAATAGGATCAAAGACCTGGAGGGTTATAATCTTAAAATTAAAACATTCGATCATATCAGATCAGAACAAAATATTCCCCACACAGAATTCTTTAAATACCTCCAGATAAGAGCATTCTACAACAAATTGGCCCCATACCCCCCTATGACAAAATTTGAAAAGGTCTGTCGGGCAGAAACCGACACTAAGGGACTTATATCAACGATATATGAAGAGGTAGTCGATTCCTTAGCCTCACACCAACACACCCCAGCATTTAGAAACCAATGGGATACAGACTTAGGAGAGATCCTGGAAGAGGACGATTGGAACACCATATTCTTAGCCACGGCAAAAAGCTCTATATGCACCACACTAAAGGAGAACGCATATAAAGTACTCATGAGATGGTACCTCACCCCACTTAAATTATCTAAGTTCGTGCCAGGTTCCTCCCCTCTGTGCCCCAAGCAGTGCGGGGGAACGGCCGACTTGTTACATATGCTGTGGTCTTGCCCACGAATAGCCCAAATAAGATCAGGAATTGGATACAGAGGATTTTTGACCTTATTATTCTCCCAGATCCTTGGCTGTTCCTCCTGATCCTAGAAAAGATCTAACAAAATAAATTAATTGCTCATTTTGCAATTGCAACGAGGTGTGAGATCTCAGCATTATGGAAATGCCCCGACATACCAAACATCCCAAAGATTCGGAATCGAATGTGGTTTATTTGCCAGATGGAAAAGTTAACAAGTCTAGTTAACGACACTGGTGACAATTATCTAAATGTCTGGTTGCCATGGTTGGCACAGACAGACATTCCCGGGGTTGAGCGTAACACAATTTGGCAATGATAGTGATAGATGCGTTCTCCCCTAGGAGTGGGTGATCAATATATCCCATCCATCATATCTGGCAGGAGCCAGCTCACACATATTGCTGCCAACAGCTGGAATATTTCACTTGATCCGGTGATTCCAACATCTAGTAACAAGATACCATCCTTTCCCATCCCCTCTCCCAACCCCTAATCCTCCTTCCTCTACCCCATCTCCCCACCTCCTCCCCCCCATTTTTTTCCTCTCCCGTTTCCCCCAATCCCTGTTTCACCCCGTTTTCCATGGCTCTGTAGGGTGCGAAAAGCCATGGAACCCCCACTTTATATACAGTACAATATGTTTCAAAGATTGTATTTATTTTATTGCGATGCACAAAGTAACTATACAACGTGTGTTTTATTGTATTTCATGTACAAATATTTAAATAAAATACAAGTTATAAAAAAAAAAACACCATTGAAATACAGTATCTTTATAAATAAACAGCTGCGGCCGCCTTTATCCTAATGCGTCCGGATCCGCGGCGCTCTGCTAACCGCGGCCAGATGCTGTATATTTTCTTTTTTTCTGTAGAGTTTTTCGGTATGTTAGCGCTCAGAGTTTTAGCGCTGTCCGCTATACTGCAATACCGTCTAAAAACACAGGTGGGCGTTCGCGAGCTGTTGTCTTAAAAGTTTAATAAGTCTAATGCATGTCTAATGCATTATGTCTGTGTGAGCGCGCGCAATATTTCTAAAATGGAGATTTACAGTATACAGCAAGCATGTCAAACTCTGACTCTCTCTCTCACTCTCAGACTCTCTCTCTCTCTCTCAGACTCTCTCTCTCAGACTCTCTCTCTCAGACTCTCTCTTACTCTCAGACACACTCTCTCTCAGACACACTCTCTCTCTCTCACTCTCAGACTCTCTCTCTCACTCTCAGACTCTCTCTCTCTCACTTTCAGACTCTCTCTCTCTCTAACTCTCAGACTCTCTCTCTATCTCTCACTCTCAGACTCTCTCTCACTCTCAGACTCTCTCTCACTCTCAGACTCTCTCTCTCACTCTCAGACTCTCTCTCTCTCAGACTCTCTCAGAATCTCTCTCTCAGACTCTCTCTCTCAGACTCTCTCTCTGACTCTCTCTCTCAGACACTCTCTCACTCTCAGACTCTCTCTCTCACTTTCAGATTCTCTCTCTCTCTCACTCTCAGACTCTCTCTCTCACTCTCAGACACTCTCTCTCTCAGACACTCTCTCACTCTCAGACTCTCTCTCTCACTCTCAGACTCTCTCTCTCAGACTCTCTCACTCTCAGACTCTCTCTCTCACTCTCAGACTCTCTCTCTCAGACTCTCTCACTCTCAGACTCTCTCTCTCTAACTTTCAGATTCTCTCTCTCTTACTCTCAGACTCTCTCTCTCAGACTCTCTCTCTCTCTCAGACTCTCTCTTACTCTCAGACACACTCTCTCTCAGACACACTCTCTCTCTCTCACTCTCAGACTCTCTCTCTCACTCTCAGACTCTCTCTCTCTCACTTTCAGACTCTCTCTCTCTCTAACTCTCAGACTCTCTCTCTATCTCTCACTCTCAGACTCTCTCTCACTCTCAGACTCTCTCTCACTCTCAGACTCTCTCTCTCACTCTCAGACTCTCTCTCTCTCAGACTCTCTCAGAATCTCTCTCTCAGACTCTCTCTCTCAGACTCTCTCTCTGACTCTCTCTCTCAGACACTCTCTCACTCTCAGACTCTCTCTCTCACTTTCAGATTCTCTCTCTCTCTCACTCTCAGACTCTCTCTCTCACTCTCAGACACTCTCTCTCTCAGACACTCTCTCACTCTCAGACTCTCTCTCTCACTCTCAGACTCTCTCTCTCAGACTCTCTCACTCTCAGACTCTCTCTCTCACTCTCAGACTCTCTCTCTCAGACTCTCTC